>NW_026853891.1:0-202500 GCF_026571515.1 Ruditapes philippinarum
CCCAAAGGTTTTTTCCCCACCATTTAATGCCAACTTCGCGTTTTTATTTTTAATTGCGGAAAATTGAAACTAAAAGAAAACAAAATCCGGGGTGACTTTTAATAGACATTTACGGACATTTCAAGACAACGATAAACTGTTCCCGGGGTTAAATTAAAACAACAAAAAATCCCCCCAAACCCAAAATCGGGTTTTTATTTTAAATGCAAAAATTTGGAAAAATTATTGAAATATATAGATAAAGAAAAATTTTTTGGAGGGGAAAATTACTCTAAAAGTCAACTGTTAAAGTTTGAAAAATTTCCAAATTTTTAAATTCTTTGATTTTTTAAAGAAAATCGAAATTTAAAATTTTTTTTCATTTTCCCTGCCAAGAAAGGAGAAATTTATGACAAATTACCAACTGGGATAAAAAGGCGTAAAACAAAAATAAAACTACATAAACAATGGGGTTTTGGTTTATACTTTTTTATGATAGGCCCAAGGGCCCGAGAATTTTATAAAAGGAATGTCGGATGGAAAAAGGCCCCCAAAGTAAAAACGGTTTCAACAATTTTAATTTAAAAAAGTTTATAGTAAATAACAATAGATGAAAAAAGATTTTCCTCCGTGAAAGGGATTTATAAAAGCTTTTACTTTCAAAGGGGTTTTTTTTTTCATTACATTTTTTGTTTGAAGGAACCCCAGTGATTTTTTGGGAAGAAAAAAGGGATAAAATACGGAGAATCACAAAAACACCCAAAACTTTGGGGCGAGGACATTTTATTTATTTGAAAGTTTAGAACATACGGGCCACCCGAACCATCAGCGGGCCCAAAATATTTTTTTACCCTTTTTTTTTTCCACCCCAAAAATTTTCACTGACTAAAACAAGAGATCATATAAAAAGAAAAGTCAGGCTTGCTTTAGAAAGGGAAATAAAAACGAAATAAACTTTTAAAATTAAAAAAAGGGAATTTTGCTTGTTTATTTAAATCCCCAAAAATTGATGAGAAATCCAGGGCAAGACTGGATGAAAAGTTAACAAGCAAAACTAAAATCGTTTTCTGTGTTTTCTTTAATTTTATTTTAGCCGGAGCAATTTGAGGGAAACCCGAAAAAGGGTTTTTGATTTTTTAGTCGGGAGGGTGTACATAAAAAATTCCCCCCCGCATTTTTCCAACCAACAAAGATAAAACTTTTTTCTCCGATTTTCCCTCAAAAAGAGTTTAAAAATGGACCCGCTTTATGGGTTTCAAAATTGAAAAGAAATACCAATTCTGTGAGATTTTCCAAAAAAATCATTGCCTTTGGGAGGGGCAATGTCTGTCTTTTTGCATTTCTAAAAAATAGGTTTTAAAAATAATTGTTTTTTAATAAAAAAAAATCCCTTTCCTTTTTCCCGAAAAATCAGCTGGCTATCATGTTTAGAACAGTATATTGAATTGATATATTACATGCAGATAGTTCAGCTTTTAACAAATCTTAAGATTGTTTAAACATGTTTTTATGTATTTGATGATTTCATGTTTTTAGTCTCTCATAACTCTTTAGAGTGGTTTTGTACCACGTAATTATTTATTTTTTTATAATTTTGTTATAATTATATTGTTAAGTGTGTAACAAAAGTGAGACTTAAATAAACAAATTATCTTGTCTTGCACTTTCAAGACATTTTAAGCAAGGATTTCGTGTGTATTAATGTTTCCTTGTGAATGATCACGCTTTTCAGTCACTTTATAATGTGCTATGCCAAGATGCCTTGCGACTTTTTTTAACATTCAATGTTTCAAACAATGAAGAAAAGATACATGTAAAATGTGTCTATGACAACTAATGAAAGCTGAAATAACATATCTCACATATAAAAATGTAAACCTGAACAAATTCTACAAAATATATGTTGAAAAGAGCCAAAAACGAATATATATTTAATCCAGAACGTATCACATTGAGCCCCCTTCATAAAATTTATGTATGTTTTTTTTTATTATTATTAAACGATGCACACAAAACACTAATTGTTTGAGGAACAAGTGGATGCAATATTTGCAATCATTTTCTATTCACAAAAGTCAAACTAAAAATTCGTTTAATACATACGAGTACATACACAATGCATGGTCTCTAACGGGTAACATACACAATAGTATGAAGTATATAACCTCATGTATGCTAACTATGCAATGAAATAACAATAATCGAAATTATTTTCGTTCTATTACTACTTAAAATTATAAATGTGAGAAATTTTTCTTTAAGAAACTTAACAATAATTACAAAATTGATGCAATTCAATTCAATTCAATTCAAATATTTTATTTACGTCTCATCACATGTACATTATATATATCACAATAAAAAAGAATAAAACTGGTAAAAGTACATATGCCATTCAGTATAGAATTATAAGAGACGTGTAAGCAAAGCTTACATCTATAGGTAATATAATAAAAGATCATATTTACATACTTATATGATTTATATACTATACATACTTATAATAAATGAATTGGGAATGTTGTGGATCTATCATTTTAAAGTTTTCATATTCCTACTAATGTGTCTAAAATCTATATATAAACAATTCACTAGTCTGATGTATAACAATTCTAATGAAATTTAAGAGAATTAAAATACTAAAATGTATAATAATAAAATAAATTCAATCTGTAAGATCCACAACACTCTATCTTAAATACCCCAACTACTAATAATACAATTCAAAATGTTAAAATAAACACTGTACTATTAAAAAGACATTTATATTATTTACAGTACAGTAAAATTTTTCTTTCCTTTAAAATGTTTAAAACAGGCTTTGGCTGTATATTTAACTATGGTTTACATCAGTGAATAATATACAAAATTTCTCCTTATCAGATAAATTATCAAACCCATTAAAAACTCTTCTACTCTGTGTGTATAGTTCCTCTCTTATGGAGGTGTACAATGGACATTTCAGTAAAACATGTTCTTCATCTTCAATACAGTTTAAACAATTGAAACAAGTTCTGTCATGTACATTAAGATTTTCATATACCGCCCAGTTTCTAATCTAATCGGTGCCACACCGCATCTAAATTTTGCCATAGCACTTCGAAAATGAAAAGGAAGTGGTTCTTTAACATAGTGTTCAGTTACAAAATGAGACTTTATAAGTCTGTAAGATCTCAACTTATTACAACCATTACCTCTTACTGAATCAACTCTGTTTACAGTTTGCTTCCATTTCTCAATTTCAATCTGTAACAGCTTATTTTCTTAAAGTGTCTACAACAGTTTTAGTACATCTATGTAAATTATCTATATTAAACATTCCAATTTTTCTGTACATTTCCATTATACGAAATATTCCGGTTTTACATCTTGTATTAGATGACAATTTAACCCATTCAAAAACTTTTTTATTTAATCTAGAGTCATGCATCTTTAAAAATCTACAATACTGCCTTGTAACAGCACCCCACTGTTTTACAAATATTGGTTTCCAACCCATATCTCCCAATACAGCAAGCATTTGGTGTGTATTTTCCAACTCCCAAAAAAATACCTCATGGCTCTATTTTGGACAGCATTTATACATGAGTAGGATTTATCACCCCATATTGGAGCTGCATAATTTATTACAGGTAGAACCATGGAGTCATAGAGCTTTGTGAATGTTTGAAAAAGTTAAAACCACCAAAACTTTTACATTTCGAGATTACTAAACCAAGTGCTCTACCAGCGGACATGGCTACATTTTTGCAATTTCTGTAAAAATCTAAGAATTCATTTAATACAACACCAAGATATCTATAACTATGAGTAATCTGTAGGTGTGACGGTCCTATTTTAAAAACAGAGCTTGTCTGAATACAACTATGTGGTCGAAAATGAACAATATTAGATTTGTTACAATTAACAACCATATACTATTATTATTACACCAAATATTTAAGATATCAAGCAGCTTTTTGTAAATCTGCAGCTGTTTCCGCTAAGATAACAATATCGTCTGCGAATAATAATAATACTTAACAGCTCGTCATTTACTTTAATTCCAATATTTGCTTCTTTTATAGCAGTAACTAAGTCATTGATGTATAGGTTAAAAAGTATAGGTGACAGCGGGCAGCCTTGTTTCAAACAACAATTTACTTCAAACCACTGTGAATCAAAACCATTTAACCTTATACAGCATTGAACATCTTTATACAATGAAATAACAGATTTGAGAATTTTTCCACACAGACCTGACTGTTGTAGTTTTTGTCCATAATTTAGCCCTAGGTACAGTAATCATATGCCTTTTTGAAATCAATAAAGGCTGTAAAAGTACTTTGTTTTTTCAATTTTCTTGTTTCAACAATACTTGTAAGGGTGTAGACATGATCAATAGTACTTCTATCTTTAACAAAACCATTTTGCTCATCATGTATAATATTTTCACTCTCACAGAATTTAGAAATTCTTTCATTTAAAATACTGCAATATACCTTATACATTGATGGTGGCAAGAGTAATGCCCCTGTATGAAAGTGGGTCCCTTGGGTCTGAAGTCGATGACTTTGGTACTGGAGTAATGATACCCTTAGACCAGGCCGATGGTACCATGTTAGTATTTAGACATTGGTTGAATAAAGCCGTGAGGGTATATAAAGCCGGATCATTTTTCAGCAATTCAACCGGTATATCATCATGACCAGGGGCTTTACCAGACTTTGCATTAATAAGGGCCCTGTATGTCTCTTCAACAGATATTTCTGAATTTGGGTTAAAATGTGTAAAGTCACCGACTTCATTATCACAGGCCCCACCCACATACTGAGAACAACTGCCATCACCCTTTGTGTTCAGAAGGTCAGAGAAGTCAGATGCCCATTTTTCGAGCACAACCGTAGGTTTGGTACTAATTGAACCATCTGGCAAAACTGTTTCAAATGGAATATTTTTCATTCTCTCATTACCAATACCAATCTTCCCAATTTGTTTCCAAAACTCAGTTGGTTTGACTGTTAATAAATCATCAATATCCTTTTGAGCATTTTTAACTTGTTCTCTCTTGGCCTTCTGAACACAACGGTCAAAAGCTTTCCTCTTACTGATATATGTCTGTTTCAATAATTTCTTATTACTAGTATTACATTTCAGCCAATCCTTCTCTGATTTACTCATTTCACTCCATGCATGTATTTAGATTTACAGTTATCTTTTTAACGTCAATGTTACATTGTTCTTATGTTTTAACTTTATTACTTCTGATTAAACATAAAATAAATTTTGAAGAAAATAATTTAAAAAAAATTATTAAAAAAGAATAATCAATGTCTTTGATGTACTGAATTTTTAACAATAAACTGTGAGATGAAACATTGCCGACTGTTGTTCTAGTTGTTAAAAATAAACAATCTTCATGTAATTACATTAATATTATCATATTATTAACGGATTAAATCCATTAATTGAACCGATAATTGATGAATGGGTTTAATCGTGTCCTTAATTGGTATTATGTGTCTAAAAATTAACGGTTTTATAATTATTTGCACGTGTTTAACGTGTGAAAAAGAAGGCGGTGCATTGTTTTGTTGTGTTTCCTTTAAAATATCTATGCATTTCTGAAAGAATTTTACTTATAGTTTCAGAACAATATCTTGATGTATGTGTAAAGTTTATCGGGATATTAAAGTTATATAGTGATATTACATTTAAATCACCAGTGTTCATATAGACAGTGGATACATTGTTCTGGTGAAGGTAATAATATTCTATTAGACTTTTTATTATTTCATTTCTTTGGACTTTGACATAGTGTGCTCGTCTTATGATATCAAAACAGTTTAAATATACCCTGTCAGATGATTAGCGATATTATAATTCTATCATGACTGTATTGTTAAAACTGTTTCATTTATATACACATTGTGCACTATAATAACCAGCTAACGGTTGTAACAAAACAGTCACGGTAAGAATTATGTCAGAAATCAGCAATCCACTTTTTTTACAGTAGGAGACGAGGCCACACTATGGGACAGATGGATATTTTCTGATTTGCCTTGAATTTTAGTTTCTGCGTCGATTGCTATTATTTTATATTACTTTTACACTCCTGGGTTCAAACCAGTCTTGGTATTTGAAAGACCATGTTCAAACTTACATGTAGCTAAAAAAAAACTTGTCATCACGAATTTCGATGACCGCTACTCTATAAATGTTAAAATCAATATATTTATTTTTTCTTAAGGTGATTCCGTTTGTCAGCCATGTTTGTTTTCACTAAAGTCTGTCCCCAAAGTAAAAGTAGGCCAAAATTCATATAACAACAAAGCTTTTATTGTAAAATGATGAACCATTTGAAAGTACACTTCCAGGTTTATATTTTAAGGACAATAATAAAAAAAAATAAAAATGATAACAATAAGAACTTCATTTCTGAAGACAAAAAACATTCTGTTGCAAAGTTTTTAATGCACATTTTTCATGAATGGCAAAATCCTTTTTAAAGTCTGTTTTAGTACCAACAAAAGCTATTTTTTGCAGCAAATACAAAAATCTTTCAGAAAAAACATCAAATAAATCAGTATCTCATGTCCTTCTAAAGCACATGGCCTCCATTATTTTTTGTAAAAAAGTAGTGCAAGAAAACAATCAATGGGCATGTTTTTCCATTTTCGACCAATATTTTGAAAATGGGTGGTAAGGTTTGTATGAAACTCAGCTGAATGTATAAAATGGTGGGAATTAAAGAGCTATTAGGATGTGTTATTGAGTTATGGCGTTTTGTAGTAATTTTATTCTGAACAAATATTGACATTAATGTGTAACAATGATTCACATTTAATGTCATGTGTGGGTTGAGTTATGTTTCTTTACAGCTTTCCGAGCCAGCGCCAAATATTGAAATATTAATTTATAAGCATTTTTGGTTTGATTTGATTCAATAATCTTAGCATTTTTGCATACCACAGTCATTTGTTGATGTCATGATAATCTTAAAATGATGATTTTTTTATCCATTAGAGCTATGTTCAATTTCATGGACTTTGTGTCGTATTATCAATCTAACGTACAGTCACAAAATTTATTTAAAGACTACAATTCATTTTAAACACCAAATTCATTTTATTATAAGACACCAAAATTGATTTCATTTAAAGACTACAAAATATTTTTCTTTAATATTCATAGTTACTAATACTAAGTCTTATTTATGTCATGTGTATAATGTGACGGCGGATAAGATTCTGATAAATTGAATTATTTATGTTGTTTATATAAGTATTTGTAAACTAATGCATTAATAAAGTAAAAAATAAGTTTATTTTAATGTATTGAAATATGTATTTTCCCTTAAGTTTAAACACATTTATTTCCCGAATATATAAATATACAATACAAACCAAAAATCTTTTTTTTTCAAGAAAAGGATTAGAACGGCATACATGTACTAAGTGACATAAAAGTCTTCTCCCTTTAGGTGTATTTTTTATAATGTATGTTTTCCCTTTGCCATATTTAATATTGAAAATACATATATATATGAACAAATCGTAGGGTTGTTTTGTACTTCTAAATATGAAATGTGGGGATGAATTATAATTTTTTACACTCTTAGATTTTACGGTTGATTTGAGTTACACCTTTAACACCGTCGCTGCTTCACTTCAAATAAGGTGTGCGATTTCTGGTACTACTGTTCTACACCAACTCTTACACAGTTAGATGTATGTGGTTCTCTTCTAATAATTTGGATTTTTTATTAAATGTATTAAAAACGAACACTGTAGTTCAACATTGTTACTTTTATAACGTGCGTATTAAGTTTTTTAACCTATTAGAATATATTTGAGAAATTCTACGACTCGTTTTGCTAAAAACAGTGTGCATCTTGATTAAAATGGGTAAGGCTTAGAGCTTTGGTATATGATATCACCTATAACGATGGTTGTTCAAATTTTTGCCTCTAGTTTCAAAAATTTGCCCGCCCGGGTGGGGGGGCATAGGTTTTTTTCCATAAATGTATATAGTAAAATCTTTAAAATCTTCTTCTCTGAATTGACAAAGAATAGAGGTTAGATATTTGGCATGAATCATTGTGTGGTGGACCTCTACCAAGATTATTCATATCAAAGCCCTTAGATCAAATCATACTTTGATTATTGTTGACTACTATTTATCAGTGTTTATTTATTATAATTTCTGTCCAGTGCTGCTGATGTGCGCATGGTGCTACAGGATCATGGTGCTAAATGATTGCATCTTAAATTCAATTACGTTAGTACGTTGCAATCCGTTTTGTCAATCTATCAGCATAAAGCAGAGCATGTTTTAGAAATGTAATTGACAATAGATCGTCTTATATCATTTAACATAGTCTATCAAAAATGAAAAGTGCATACGATGCCGTCCGCAGAACACTCCTCCTTAACTTGCAAGACTTCAGCATAAACCTTCAATAAACTTCTCTATGGTGACCCATCTCTTACATATCAGGACAACGTTATTAATATTTACAAATGTACAAAATTATATAGAAAAACGAAAAGATTAACTAAGATCCATTCTTATTGAGACTATAATCCTCTCTTACCCTCTTTTCTTCTCTTCCCACTATTTTGTTTTCTTCTTTTATATATATTCTTACATTTTAGACTTCTACTTGTAGTTAATCTATTCTATATAAGTTTATATATAAATATATATTTATATGTTTGTATATCTAAAACTTATTCCCTTGTCTAGTATATACTAACTATTAACTTTTTTAAGACAAATCATATAGTTCGCCAAAGGAGAAGAATTCTATAAGACTTGTCTTTCATTCTCATCCTTTTCCATTGAGTAAAAATATTTTGTTTGTTAAGTATTTGCATGAACATTATATCATAGCTTTCGGGAATAAATATGTTTAAAACCAAAAATGAAAGTCGAAATGTTTGGCAGTCCAATGAAACCTACTGATACATGTCCATCGATCACGGGTCGCTATGCAACAACTTCACGCTGCTGGGACGCTAAGTCGCACACTAGCTTAAATGCATATACATGTACATTCAGGTATGAAAACGTTCGAATCTCTGAAAAATAACGGAACTCGCGAATTATTCTGATTTCATATAAACGATTTATTTCCTTATATAAGTAGCGTCTAACATATTTTAGCGAAATCAAGTAGGAAATACCTTCTAAAGTCATTCATTGAAATGCAACCACCAGACATACAACCTGCAGGACTAAGCGCATACCCGCAGCACACTCAATATATGTCCCTGTACTTCGTCTTTGTGGTAGTCATGACAAATCTAGTTTTAATCAAACTTCATTTTCGACTTTAATATGTTTTGATGAAAAATGTGTGCAATGCTATACTCTGTTTCAACCACATAAGAGGAATAGTTTTGCCACTTTACTTTATCCAAGTACATTCTATCGCAGATAAGAAATAAACACACAAACTATAATAAACGTTGTACTACGGTTTTAATTTTGAAAAAACGTTTTACAGAAAATAATTATAGAAATCACAATAAACAAAGCCATCTGCTTTTGATTTTTTCCAAGTTTGCGTGCACAATGGTAATACCGGAAATTGCACAAACGGTTTTTTGAGCGACGCACCAATGTTTTAAAGGATGTGCGTTTATCAGGCGTTGGAAAACTACAAACCCTGTTGACCAATGGAACAACATCTTCTCTCATAGGTTTTATATAAACAATTGTTTGTGGTAAATTTGTAGATTAATTTGTTAATCATACAACATGGAGTCATGGAGAGGCTATCATTTATTTGTAAACATTTAATTTAAATACAGAATAAAACTCCGAAACCAACAATATTACCATTGACCGGCTATGAATGGAAAAAAAAAAACGATATGATTTTTTCCGCTTAAACTGTTTCTGTTATCATATTCTAGAAAACATGCAAGTTCAAAGAAATTCTAGTTTTAATTTTGCTATATGTCTAAATGAAAAACTCCCGAAAACGCCATTATGCCGTATTTTTGACTCGTGGGGGTTATCGATCCGAGTTTACCAAAACAAATGTTTGACATTAATTTTTATTGTTGCTGACAACAGCTACAATTTTGAACTTATACCAAATTTGTCTGCGATAACACTATTTATAGAGAGAAACTTTCATCTAAATATATCATTTCATGAGAATTGTATATTACTTGCAAACATGTTATATACATTTTGTTGACTTGTTTGCTGGAACCCTTACCACCAATATAGAGCCAGACTAGCCAGCATGTCTGTCCAGGTTCTTTACTGGTGGCTCACAAACTTCACATTTTCATCTTGACATGAAACATGAAACCGGACAATTCCATTTAAGAAATTCAGCAAGTTATGGGATAAACACGCTTTTATAAATTCAAATATTGTTAAATTTTAGGTCGTATAAATACGTGATAAGAAAGGCGGTACTCTGTTCTTTTTAACTCCGTTATATGTTTTACTATTATAATATAGAATTCTACAAAATTTCTTGGGTTAATTACGGTGTTCCGTTTGGACAATCGTGATGTTTTATTTAGTCTGTACCCGCGATGCACGATGGTACGATGGTGAAAACACGATGGTACGATGGTGAAAACACGATGGCGCGATGGTGAAAACGCGATGTAACATCACGTTTTCACCATCGTGCTATCGCGCCATTGTGATTTAAACATCGTACCATCGCGTATTCATCATCGTACCATCGTGTTTTCACCATCATACCATCGTGCCATCGAGTTTTCACAATCGTACTTTCGTTAATCGTAGGTACAGGCTAAATAAAAAATCACGATTGTCCAAACGGAACACCGTAGTTAATGTATCTTTAACCTTAGACCAAATTACCCCATACCATTTCAAACTTTCGTGAAAAATTGGCCGTTTAACAAAACACAGAACTTCACGTTTTTGTCAAAACCACTTACAAATTTGATAATCTTACATTCTTTTACATTTATGTAACTTGCTACATTTGTAGAGTAGAAAATTCTCCATAAATATTCTTTGCAAACTTCTGTCAAGGAGATGTGAAGAAAGACTGAATTATTAATGATAAACTGTAGTTTTTTTGTTTATTAGAATGTCCATACTATGTATACATGTGCAGAACTGTTCAACGCAAAGTAACTCATGTCACGAAAGGGAGAATACTGCGGCATAAAAACTAAGTGTGCGTTTATTCCCCTTGAAAATTATTGGTAAATCGATTTTAAGATTTAAATAGATTCATGCTAATTTTTATGAACATTTTTAAAAGTGTAATATTGTGAAGTGAACAAAAAAAGTAATTACAAAATAATGTACAATGACCAAAGAAAGAAATTTACTTACAATCCGCGTAAATTGCCAGTGTAAACAATAATTTTAGGGCGTTAGTCACGCAGTAGAAATATGGTGAATATTGCAAAATCAGTAATTTATCGCACGTGAAATGTAAATTATTATTTGACTTTTAATCTTTTCAACTTTTTTTAATTATAATACATTTCCTAAGTTTGATTTTCTTGAAATATTTTGGCTCACAAAGAGGCATGTTTAAAGGCTTTATATTATTTTCTGAAATTTATTATAACATTTACTTAATGAAAACCATAAGAGGGAAATAAAAGTTGAGAAGTTTTGGGAAAATATCACAAGTTTTACAGTGTCAGAATTGTAAAAAAAAGCTATTTATTTCTCGATCTTTTTCTTAAACCGGTTTTAATGCTCACAATTTTGTCACACAAACTACTAAACTATACAACAAGTTAGCAAAGTGTTACATTCTCCTTGCTTTAACCTACCATGTATACAATACAATGTTCACTTGTGATACCTTTTGTACAAGTTTGTCTGTAAATTATTACTAATTTAATAACCAAGGATATCAAATAATAACGAACTTTAAAAAGATATATTACAACAAGACCAGTTTCTCTCTTTTCAGGAATCCTGCCTTATCATGCAAACAGAAAGGTTCAAGAAACAACATGTATCTGAATCATACAATAAGAAAAAAACATTATGACTAAGAGTTTTGGCAGTAAAAATAAAAGTACATGCGTACGACAGCTCGTATATATTCTTGTTTTTCGGCGGTTTTGACACGAAATTGCACATTTAAATACCGCACCTCTCTTTTATAAAGTGCTCGTTTATACTGTTTATTTTTACATGTTCAAGATGTTTAACGTAGATTGTGAGAAAGTACCTACATCAGGTGCTTTTCAAATTTATGTTTTTTGTGTATTTTATTTTTTATCTATTCGTACTCAAATTATCTGTTTTAAACGTGTTCCTGTAGATAACGAATTATGCAAGCTATTTTTTCAGTATTATCTTTTTGCTTTTTAAAATATTCTGTAATTTATCATTGGTAATTTATTCTACTCTTAAAATGGAGAAAAGTTTGAAACTTCTATTCCAATCGATTCCATACCAGCTTTTCTAATTATCAGTGTTTAGGTTGCCATGGAAACAAAATTGTTATTCACGTGAATTAAAGATAAATGATATCAGAATGCGTTTTAAAATAAGGCAAAATGTATTTAATAAGTATCTAGGGACGAATTTCGGCTGATTTAAGGTCTATATATTATCAATAATAAATGTATATTTCCAAACAACAATTTTACAATGGTTCTCACGTAAATGTATATGATTTATTCAATCATTCGTTTCAACAGTAAACGCCCAAATAATTTTCATTTCTGTTTCTAATGAAACTTTCAGAGTGTGCGCAGATTCACGTGTGAAAAATGGACATGAAATATTTATCTACAATTTGTTATGAGCGAAAAAATATCAACCAGATTAAAGTGAGCATATGTGAGCTTTGTAAAATAATTACGAAATAAGTATATATGTACAAAATGTTCAGATCTTATAACTATGGTGGGTGATTGGTGCCATGTGGTATTTTTGCTGCGCGGGGCGCCGGACGAAAACACGAAAATATGACAAAGTCTCATTTTGTTGTACTTTCACTCCTCTTGGCGCAAGGCGAAAACATGATAATACGACGAAGTCGTCGCGTTTTTGCCTGACGCCCCGGATAGAAAAAAAACACGACAAAATCACTACGTAATAAGACGGGTTGACGGACAGAATAGAAATAAGTATGAGTCAGACATTTGTTCAAAAATAATAACAGAAACAAAAGAGGAAAACACTCAAAATATTGCAAACTGTTTTCACAACCGTCTGAAATATCTTTTTGTTTTAGAAATGCCTGAAATATGATTTCATTGGAACACAATTCAATTTCATTCCTTTGTTACAGCAATAAATCATGGATAATTGCTCAGGGGTTCGGGAAAAAATCTGTAAATGTCATTTAGGGTGTCCATCATTAATAGCGGGTCCCTATTCTGTAGGGATTCTGTTTAGTTCGCGAGAACAAAAGCGCCGGGAAATATTGTGCGCACGAGACTGTCAATATCAAAGTTTCAGAGGATTCGAGTACTTTATATGCCAGCATTCAATGGACGTAAAACAAATATTGAAAAAAGGGGAAAACTATTTCATTAAAAGCAAATGACTCACAGTGACTTCACGCAGAAACGCAAACATTCTTATACGAGTGATTTTTTTCTTAGTCAAAATTTTAAACAGTGATTACTTGAAATTATTAAAAAAGAGTCAAAGTATGATTTTCTATATATTCTAGCAACGCTGTAGATTAATTACCTCGGTTACTGGCTGGAAATATTAGAGAATATAGCCAGGGCGACCGGATTTTGTAAGATACGATACATACATAAAAATAAATGTTAGGCTAATGCAAGTGTCATGATTAAAATTGGTGTGTCTACATAATGAATATTTTAGGAGATTAACATAATTATGCTAATAAATATTTGTAAGGCAGGAAATAAATATTTGAATGGCAACATAATAAAATTTATTTAATGTAGTGCTGGTTTTGCAAGAAAATAATCGTTATTATAATACTGGTTAAGCGAAAAATATAATGCTATTTTAGTCACAACACCCTGAAAATGAAATTCGTCACTTAATTTTTTAATCAGCCAATGTCTAATTTTTGAATTATATTTCAATATATTGTGAAGTAAAGCTATGGTTATTGATTCCTGAACTAACTAGAGTGTAACGCTTGGGTAGGATATGTGAAACTGAATGGATGCTGTACGTTTCCATCAATTATAATAATAAGCAGCACTCACCACGGTCTGTCACCCAACCGGAACTCCAAGCGTGTTGACGCTCAATATTCATAATTCATCTGGTCCCATAACTATTACAAGTAAAGCGATCAATGATTGATGATCAGTTCGATAAAACACAAATAAATATCAAAAAACTTTCTAAATTGTCTTTGTTACCAGCCATTACAATGCCACTTCAGTCTGTCATTTTATGTTAATTGACGGAAGATAATTGAAATCTATAAAAAAAGAACAAAATCCTGGGTGACATTTATAGACATTTACAGACATTTCAAGATAATCGATAAAGTGTTCCCTGGGATTCAATTCCAACAGACAAATACAAATATCGCAATATATCAGGGGATTTTATGTTATGCATAAAATGCAAAATTATTGCAATATGATAGATAAAGAAAAATGATTTATTGAGGGGAAATTATCTCTGAAAAGTCTACTGTTTAAGTTTGAAATAATTCCAGAATTTCAGACGAATAGGAAAAGTTTGATGTCTAGATTGTATAAGAAAATCGAAAGTTTTACAGTTTTTGTTTCATGTTCTCCCAAGAAAGGAGGAATTATATGACGAATTATCCAACTAGATCAAATATGGCGTGGAACACAAAATAACACATACAGTAAACAATGATGATTGTTTATACTTATTTATGATAGGTCAAGGCCGGTGAATTTATAAGGCAATGTATGATGGAAAAGTTCGCGTAAAACGGTTTTGCTACATTAATCAAAATTGATATAGTAAATAACAATAGATGACAAGAAGATATCCCGTCCGTGATATATGGGATGTTATATAGCATTTACTTTCTACGGGTTCATTATTTCATTACAGTTTTTGTTTGAAGGAAGGAACTCGGTGAGTTCTGGAAGAATAAGGATGCAAATACGGAGAATCACTAAAAGACATCCGAAACATTGGGCTGAGGACAGTTTATTACTTTGAAAGTGCCAGAACATACAGCAGCGAACCCATCAGCAGTCACTGAAATATTCATTTTTACCCGTTTTTTTATTCCACACAAAAATTTCACTGATATGACAAACAAGAGATAATATAAAAAGCTAAAAGTCAGGCGTGCATTAGCATGGAAATCAAACGCATCACATTTCAATTAAGAAAAGGAAGTTTGCTTGATTAGTTTATCCCCGAAATTGATGAGAAATTCCAGGGCAGACATGGATGACAAGTTAACAAGCAAAACTAAAATCGTTATTTCTGTCGTCTTCATTAATTTACTTTAGCTCGGAGCAAATTTGATGGAACTGTCATTGTGTATTGACTTTTTAGTCTGGAGGGTGTACATAATGAATATCTCCCCGCTACTTTCACCAGACAAAGATCAACTTGTTTCTCCGAGTTTCTCTAAAGTAGATATAAAATGGATCGTCTTTATAGGGTTCTATTGATAAAGAAATATCCATTCTGTGAGACGTTTCCAGTAAATCATTGTCAATTTGGGAGTTAGGCAATGTCTAGTCTGTCTTGCAGTTTCTAATAAATAGGCTTTAAATAATTGTTCTTATAGAAAAAAATCCCATTCCATTGTCCTGCAAAATCAGCTGCTATCATGTTTAGAACAGTATATTTGAATTGATATATTACATGCAGATAGTTCAGCTTTTAACAATATCTTAAGATTGTTAAACATGTTTTTATGTATTATGATCATGTTTTTAGTCTCTCATAACTCTTTTAGAGTGGTTTTGTACACGTATTTTTTTTTTATAATTTTGTTATAATTATATTGTTAATGTGTGTACAAAAGTGAGACTTAAATAAACAAATTATCTTGTCTTGCACTTTCAAGACATTTTAAGCAAGGATTTCGTGTGTATTAATGTTTCCTTGTGAATGATCACGCTTTTCAGTCACTTTATAATGTGCTATGCCAAGATGCCTTGCGACTTTTTTTACATTCAATGTTTCAAACAATGAAGAAAAGATACATGTAAAATGTGCCTATGACAACTAATGAAAGCTGAAATAACATATCTCACATATAAAAATGTAAACCTGAACAAATTCTACAAAAATATGTTGAAAAGAGCCAAAACGAATATATATTTAATCCAGAACGTATCACATTGAGACCTTCATCAATTTATGTATGTTTTTTTATTATTATTAAACATGCACACAAAACACTAATTGTTTGAGGAACATGTGGATGCAATATTTGCAATCATTTTCTATTCACAAAAGTCAAACTAAAAATTCGTTTAATACATACGAGTACATACACAATGCATGGTCTCTAACGGGTAACATACACAATAGTATGAAGTATATAACCTCATGTATGCTAACTATGCAATGAAATAACAATAATCGAAATTATTTTCGTTCTATTACTACTTAAAATTATAAATGTGAGAAATTTTTCTTTAAGAAACTTAACAATAATTACAAAATTGATGCATGTATTTAGATTTACAGTTATCTTTTTAACGTCAATGTTACATTGTTCTTATGTTTTAACTTTATTACTTCTGATTAAACATAAAATAAATTTTGAAGAAAATAATTTAAAAAAAATTATTAAAAAAGAATAATCAATGTCTTTGATGTACTGAATTTTTAACAATAAACTGTGAGATGAAACATTGCCGACTGTTGTTCTAGTTGTTAAAAATAAACAATCTTCATGTAATTACATTAATATTATCATATTATTAACGGATTAAATCCATTAATTGAACCGATAATTGATGAAGGGTTTAATCGTGTCCTTAATTGGTATTATGTGTCAAAATTAACGGTTTTATAATTATTTGCACGTGTTTAACGTGTGAAAAGAAGGCGGTGCATTGTTTTGTTGTGTTTCCTTTAAAATATCTATGCATTTCTGAAAGAATTTTACTTATAGTTTCAGAACAATATCTTGATGTATGTGTAAAGTTTATCGGGATATTAAAGTTATATAGTGATATTACATTTAAATCACCAGTGTTCATATAGACAGTGGATACATTGTTCTGGTGAAGGTAATAATATTCTATTAGACTTTTTATTATTTCATTTCTTTGGACTTTGACATAGTGTGCTCGTCTTATGATATCAAAACAGTTTAAATATACCCTGTCAGATGATTAGCGATATTATAATTCTATCATGACTGTATTGTTAAAACTGTTTCATTTATATACACATTGTGCACTATAATAACCAGCTAACGGTTGTAACAAAACAGTCACGGTAGAATTATGTCAGAAATCAGCAATCCACTTTTTACAGTAGGAGACGAGGCCACACTATGGACAGATGGATATTTTCTGATTTGCCTTGAATTTTAGTTTCTGCGTCGATTGCTATTATTTTATATTACTTTTACACTCCTGGGTTCAAACCAGTCTTGGTATTTGAAAGACCATGTTCAAACTTACATGTAGCTAAAAAAAACTTGTCATCACGAATTTCGATGACCGCTACTCTATAAATTTTAAAATCAATATATTTATTTTTTCTTAAGGTGATTCCGCTTTGTCAGCCATGTTTGTTTTCACTAAAGTCTGTCCAAAGTAAAAGTAGGCCAAAATTCATATAACAACAAAGCTTTTATTGTAAAATGATGAACCATTTGAAAGTACACTTCCAGGTTTATATTTTAAGGACAATAATAAACAAAAATAAAAATGATAACAATAAGAACTTCATTTCTGAAGACCAAAAACATTCTGTTGCAAAGTTTTATGCACATTTCATGAATGGCAAATCCTTTTTAAAGTCTGTTTTAGTGCCAACAAAAGCTATTTTTGCAGCAAATACAAAAATCTTTCAAAACATCAAATAAATCAGTATCTCATGTCCTTCTAAGCACATGGCCTCCATTATTTTTTGTAAAAAAGTAGTGCAAGAAAACAATCAATGGGCATGTTTTTCCATTTTCGACCAATATTTTGAAAATGGGTGGTAAGGTTTGTATGAAACTCAGCTGAATGTATAAAATGGTGGGAATTAAAGAGCTATTAGGATGGTGTTATTGAGTTATGGCGTTTTTGTTAGTAATTTTATTCTGAACAAATATTGACATTAATGTGTAACAATGATTCACATTTAATGTCATGTGTGGGTTGAGTTATGTTTTCTTTACAGCTTTTCCGAGCCAGCGCCAAATATTGAAATATTAATTTATAAGCATTTTTTGGTTTGATTTGATTCAATAATCTTAGCATTTTTGCATACCACAGTCATTTGTTGATGTCATGATAATCTTAAAATGATGATTTTTTTTATCCATTAGAGCTATGTTCAATTTTCATGGACTTTGTGTCGTATTATCAATCTAACGTACAGTCACAAAATTTATTTAAATACTACAATTCATTTTAAACACCAAATTCATTTTATTATAAGACACCAAAAAATTGATTTCATTTAAAGACTACAAAATATTTTTCTTTAATATTCATAGTTACTAATACTAAGTCTTATTTTATGTCATGTGTATAATGTGACTGACGGCGGATAAGATTCTGATAAAATTGAATTATTTATGTTGTTTAATATAAGTATTTGTAAACTAATGCATTAAATAAAGTAAAAAATAAGTTTATTTTAATGTATTGAAATATGTATTTTCCCTTAAGTTTAAAACACATTTATTTCCCGAATATATAAATATACAATACAAACCAAAAATCCTTTTTTTTTTCAAGAAAAGGATTAGAACGGCATACATGTACTAAGTGACATAAAAGTCTTCTCCCTTTAGGTGTATTTTTTAAATGTATGTGTTTTCCCTTTGCCATATTTAATATTGAAAATACATATATATATGAACAAATCGAAGGGTTGTTTTGTACTTCTAAATATGAAATGTGGGGATGAATTATAATTTTTTACACTCTTAGATTTTACGGTTGATTTGGGTTACACCTTTAACACCGTCGCTGCTTCACTTCAAATAAGGTGTGCGATTTCTGGTACTACTGTTCTACACCAACTCTTACACAGTTAGATGTATGTGGTTCTCTTCTAATAATTTGGATTTTTAGCTCACCTGAGCTTGCTCAGGGTGAGCTTTTAGGATCGATGAATGTCCGTCGTCCGTCGTCCGTCCGGCCGTCCACAATTGCTTGTGAACACTCTAGCGGTCGCATTTTGCCTCAATCATCATCAAACTTGGTCAGGATGCTTATCTAGTTGAAAGCTCGGATGAGTTCGAACATGGGTCATCTCAGATGAAAAACTAGGTCACAAGAGCTAAAAATAGAAAAACCATGTGAACACTCTAGAGGTCACATTTTTTACCCAATCTTCATCAAACTTGGTCAGGATGTTTGTCTAGGTGATAGCTCGGATGAGTTCGAACATGGGTCATCTTGGATGAAAAAGTAGGTCACAGGAGCTATAAATAGAAAAACCTTGTGAACACTCTAGTGGTCACATTTTTGAACCAATCATCATCAAACTTGGTCAGAATGCTTGTCTAGTCAATTGCTTGGATGAGTTCGAACATGGGTCATCTCTGATGAAAAACTAGGTCACAGGAGCTAAAAATAGAAAAACCTTGTGACCACTCTAGTGGTCACATTTTTGACCCAATCATCATCAAACTTTGTCAGGATGCTTGTTTAGATAATAGCTCGGATGAGTTTGAATATGGGTCATCTCGGATGAAAAACTAGGTCACCGGAGCTATAAATAGAAAAACCTTGTTAACACTCTAGCGGTCACATTTTTGCATCAATCATCATCAAACTTGGTCAGGATGCTTATCTAGTTGATAGCTTGGATGAGTTCGAACATGGGTCATCTCGGATGAAAAAGTAGGTCACCGGAGCTAAAAATAGAAAAACCTTGTTAACACTTTAGCGGTCACATTTTTGCATCAATCATCATCAAACTTGATCAAGATGCTTGTCTAGGTAATAACTCGGATGAGTTTGAACATGGGTCATCTCGGATGAAAAACTAGGTCACAGGAGCTAAAAATAGAAAAACCTTGTTAACACTCTAGTGGTCACAATTTTGACTCAATTGTCATCAAACTTGGTCAGGAAACTTGTCTAGGTCATTGCTGGGAATAAATCGAACATGGGACATCTCGGATGAAAAACTAGGTCACAGGAGCTAAAAATAGAAAAATCTTGTTAACACTCTAGTGGCTACTGTTGTGATCCAAATATTCTGTTAATTGGTCTGAAAGTTTGTTTTGATGATTTCTAAGTCAAGATCGAACATGGGTCATCTTGGATGAAAAACTAGGTCACACCGCCCAAATATGGAAAAACCTTGTTAACATTCTAGTGGTCACATTTTCGACTCCATTATCATCAAACTTGGTCAGAATGCTTGTCTAGGTAATTGCTTGGATGAGTTCGAAATCGTATGTGAAACTAGGTCACCGGAGCTAAAAATAGAAAAATCTTGTTAACACTCTAGTTGCTACTGTTTTGATCCAAGTATCCTGGAAATTGGTCTGAAAGTTTGTTTTGATGATTTCTAGGTCAAGTTTGAATATGTGTCACCTGGGTAAAAAACTAGGTCGCACTGCTCAAATATGGATAATCCTTGTTAACACTGTAGTGGTCACATTTTTGACTCACCTGTCATGAGACTTGGTCAGAATGCTTGTCTAGGTAATTGTTTGGATGAGTTTGATAATTCAGGTGAGCGATCTAGGGCCATCATGGCCCTCTTGTTTATTAAATGTATTAAAAACGAACACTGTAGTTCAACATTGTTACTTTTATAACGTGCGTATTAAGTTTTTTAACCTATTAGAATATATTTGAGAAATTCTACGACTCGTTTTGCTAAAAACAGTGTGCATCTTGATTAAAATGTCTCAAGGCTTAGAGCTTTGGTATATGATATCACCTATAACGATTGTTGTTCAAATTTTGCCTCTAGTTTCAAAATTTGCCCCGCCCGGGTGGGGAGCATAGGTTTTCCATAAATGTATATAGTAAAATCTTTAAAAATCTTCTTCTCTGAATTGACAAAGAGTAGAGGTTAGATATTTGGCATGAATCATTGTGTGGTGGACCTCTACCAAGATTATTCATATCAAAGCCCTTAGATCAAATCATACTTTGATTATTGTTGACTACCGCCAACTTTAAGAAAAGAGTGTCAAGGGGTTAATACTATTTATTTATCAGTGTTTATTTATTATAATTTCTGTCCAGTGCTGCTGATGTGCGCATGGTGCTACAGGATCATGGTGCTAAATGATTGCATCTTAATTCAATTACGTTAGTACGTTGCAATCCGTTTTGTCATCTATCAGCATAAAGCAGAGCATGTTTTAGAAATGTAATTGACAATAGATCGTCTTATATCATTTAACATAGTCTATCAAAAATGAAAAGTGCATACGATGCCGTCCGCAGAACACTCCTCCTTAACTTGCAAGACTTCAGCATAAACCTTCATAAACTTCTCTATGGTGACCCATCTCTTACATATCAGGACAACGTTATTATATTTACAAATGTACAAAATTATATAGAAAAAACGAAAAGATTAACTTAGATCCATTCTTATTGAGACTATAATCCTCTCTTACCCTCTTTCTTCTCTTTCCCACTATTTTGTTTTCTTCTTTTATATATATTCTTACATTTTAGACTTCTACTTGTAGTTAATCTATTCTATATAAGTTTATATATAAATATATATTTATATGTTTGTATATCTAAAACTTATTCCCTTGTCTAGTATATACTAACTATTAACTTATTTAAGACAAATCATATAGTTCGCCAAAGGAGAAGAATTCTATAAGACTTGTCTTTCATTCTCATCCTTTTCCATTGAGTAAAAATATTTTGTTTGTTAAGTATTTGCATGAACATTATATATACTTTCGGGAATAAATATGTTTAAACCAAAAATGAAAAGTCGAAATGTTTGGCAGTCCAATGAAACCTACTGGATACATGTCCATGATCACGGGTCGCTATGCCACCAACTTCACGCTGCTGGGACGCTAAGTCGCCACACTAGCTAAATGCATATACATGTACATTCAGGTATGAAAACGTTCGAATCTCTGAAAAATAACGGGAACTCGCGAATTATTCTGATTTCATATAAACGATTTATTTCCTTATATAAGTAGCGTCTAACATATTTTAGCGAAATCAAGTAGGAAAATACCTTCTAAAGTCATTCATTGAAATGCAACCACCAGACATACACCTGCAGCACTAAGCGCATACCCGCAGCACCACTCAATATATGTCCCTGTACTTCGTCTTTGTGGTAGTCATGACAAATCTAGTTTTATCAAACTTCATTTTCGACTTTAATATGTTTTGATGAAAAATGTGTGCAATGCTATACTCTGTTTTCAACCACAGAGGAATAGTTTTGCACTTTACTTTATCCAAGTACATTCTATCCAGATAAGAAAATAAACACACAAACTATAATAAAAGGCTGTACTACGGTTTTAATTTTGGAAAAAAACGTTTTACAGAAAAAAAATATAGAAATCACCATACATAATACCATCTGCTTTGATTTTTTCCAAGTTTGCGTGCACAATGGTAACACCGGAAATTGCACAACGGTTTTGAGCGACGCACCAATGTGTTAAAGGTGTGCGTTTATCAGGCGTTGGAAAACTACAAACCTGTTGACTCAATGGAACAACATCTTCTCATAGGTTTTATATAAACAATGTTTGTGGTAAATTTGTAGATTAATTTGTTAATCATACAACATGAGTCATGGAGAGGCTATCACTTTATTTGTAAACATTTAATTTAAATC
This sequence comes from Ruditapes philippinarum, assembly GCF_026571515.1. Taxonomy (NCBI): domain Eukaryota; kingdom Metazoa; phylum Mollusca; class Bivalvia; order Venerida; family Veneridae; genus Ruditapes; species Ruditapes philippinarum. Next base: position 22,870 of record NW_026853891.1, read on the forward strand.
AGAATAAACTCCGAAACAACAATATTACCATTGACCGGCTATAAATGGAGAAAAAAAACTGTATATGATTTTTTCCGCTTAAAATGTTTCTGTTATCATATTCTAAGTAACATGCCAAGTTCAAAGAAATTCTAGTTTAATTTTGCCTATATGTCTGTATGAAAACTCCCGAAAACGCCATTATGCCGTATTTTGACTCGTGGGGGTTATCGATCCGAGTTTACCAAAACAAATGTTTGACATTAATTTTTATTGTTGCTGACAACAGCTACAATTTTGAACTTATACCAAATTTGTCTGCGATAACACTATTTATAGAGAAACTTTCATCTAAATATATCATTTCATGAGAATTATATATAACTTGCAAACATGTTATATACATTTTGTTAACCTGTTTGCTAGAACCCTTACCACCAGTATGAGGCCAGACTAGCCAGCTTGTCTGTCCAGGTTCTTTACTGGTGGCTCACAAACTTAACATCTTCATCTTGACATCCCCGAAATTGATAATGGATAGTTCCAAAACAGGAATTCGGACAATTCCATTTAAGAAATTCAGCAAGGTATGGGATAAACACGCTAATATATCACATAAGTATTTTAAACAGTTTTATCAAAGTTTAGAGCTGTAAAACAGATTGTATAAATACGTGAAGAGAAAGGATGTATTCTGTTTTCTATAACGCCGTTATATGTTTAATTATTATTTTTATGTTATTTTTTGTAGATATAAAATATCCGCGAAGATAATAATATACAATTCTACAAACTTTCCTGAGGTAATTAACCTTAACTCATTAACCTTAGCAAAATTATAATGACGAAAATACCCCATACCATTTCAAACTTTCGTAAAAAATTGGCCGTTTAACAAAACACAGAACTTCACATATTTCTTTAAAACGCATGTCAAAACTACTTACGTATTTATCTTTAACAAATTTGATAATCTTACATTCTTGTATATTTATGTAATGCAACAATTGTAGAATGATAATTTCTCCATAAATATTCTTTGCAAACTTCTGTCAAGGAGATGTAAAGAGCGACTGAAATATTAATGATTAACTGTAGTATATTTTTTTGGAGTAACTGTTTATTTGAATGTTCGTGTACATTACTGTTCAAATCTAGAATAGCACATTGATGTTACGAAAGGGAGAATACTGCGGCATATAAACTAAGTGTGCGTTTATTCCCCTTGAAAATACTAACATTGGTATTTAAAAACAACATGCATACAGATTCATGCTAATTTTTATGAACATCTTTATAAGTGTTATATTGTGAAGTGAACCAAAAAAAAGTAATTACAAACTGCAAAATATTGTACGATGATTTATTTACAATCCGCGTAAATTGCCAAAAAGAGGTAAAAAATGCAACAATAATTTTAGAGCGTTAGTCACGCGGTAAAAATATAGTAATGAATACTGCCAAATCTGTCATTAATCGCATATGAAATGTAATTTCTTATTTGATTTTTAATCTTTTTACTTTTCTTTTAATTGTAATACATTTCCTAAGTTTGATTTTCTTGAAATATTTTGGCTCACAAAGAGGCATGTTTAAAGGCTCTATATTATTTTCTGAAATTTATTATAACATTTACTTAATGAAAACCATAAGAGGGAAATAAAAGTTGAGAAGTTTTGGGAAAATATCACAAGTTTTACAGTGTCAGTATTGTAAAAAAAGCTATTTATTTCTCGATCTTTTTCTTAAACCGGTTTTTATGCACAGAAACTACTAAACTATACATAAAGTTAGCATAGTGTTACATTCTCCTTGCTTTAACCTACCATGTATACAATACAATGTTCACTTGTGATAAATTATACATTTTTATGCATTTTGACACAACTGCACAAGGGGCACAATGTTATAAAGTACAACACTTTTAAATCGGAAGTATATCTTCTAAATATTGCAGAAGCTGCGCTTGAAAAAAAGTAAGCTCGTGAAAATTGTTACTTTGAAGATGTAATTATGGCAGGCACTTAAACATTTTTGTTGCGTAAGTAGTGTCTGTAATGTAAATATAACTTTACTTTTGTGAAAATATGGAAATTTAAACTACAAAAGCAACAGTAACAACAAACATTGTACATGTATTTGAAAGTTTGCGTTCTAATTTTTCTTAATGGCACCGGGCTATATTGCTGCGCGCGCGAATTTTGATTTAATACATGTAATAATAATGAAAAGAAAGAAATATTCCAGGTAATTCTGATTTTTAAATAAAGTTGAAAGATTGTATTATCAAAAAATAATACTTGAAGAAAGAATGTTTCCTTAGTAATTGAGATCACTATATAGCAATTTACAAATTTAAAAGGGACTCAAAATCTAGTCAAAATCAAAATTAAGTTCAAAAGCGATTTTCCTTGAAATATAAATGCCATATAGTAAGACGTCATATGTTATATGAATGGCAAAAAGTAACAGCTCTCAGAAATAAATGTCTAAAATAACCGAAGTAATTGATAAAAAATCACGAAAAAAGAACAACAAAAAAAAAAAAACAGCAACAACACAAAAAAGCATAACGTTATTATTTTTTTTATTATTATTATTATTATTATTATTATTATTATTATTATTATTATTATTATTATTATTATTATTATTATTATTATTATGGGGACGTCAGCAAGTAAACCTTGTAAATTTATAATGGTGGAATTTTATACATTTTGTATTTCATGACATTATGATTACTGTAGTCAGTCTACACATGTTTCTTTTAATTATTATTTATTTAATTTTTATTCTCATCTATAGATGTTTTCATGTACAACACAAAAATACAATCACGAATAACCTTTCTATAGACTGCTAATGGGGGACAACTCCACAGTCCATATAACAACAACTTCTGTGTATATGTACTGCAGATTTACCTCCCTTTTTGACAAGACGGGACTAGAAATAATGCAATCTTTTTCACTGGATAGTATCAATTTATTTCTGAGGATATTATTACTTTTTGCATATCATTATGTGCCTCAGCTGAATTATGTTACAAACTCATATTCTATGTTTTAGGGCTTTTTAAACATAAGTGGAGTTCCTTTGACATAAGTTAAAGCTGTTAAAATGTAAAAGTCAAACTTAAACTGTCACTATAAAGGGAATGAGAAAAAAATCACTAGTTCGTTATTAGTTCTTCTATTTAAAATTGGTTTCTATATTGATCATAATTAGGAATCATTTCACAAGAGTAATAACTTCGACATGGAATAAACTGAATTGAATTACCTATCTATGCACAGTTAGATTTCACATGCAGTGTTTTTGTCAATAATAAATGATGACTTTCCATTGTAAGTTTTTAATATGTCCTCAGGAACAGTTGTATGTCACTGTAAAAGACCCATAATTCTAACATGGTTTGACAGATTTGTACCTATTTGTATTCTTAGAAACATTGTTGGTTAAGATTTGTGTTCTATCTTCCTAATACCAGGAGGTATTTACTTATTAACATATTAACTTGTCTTTGAGGATTATATTTTAAAGTCAGTGACTAAGAAACAGAACTTTTTTATGTGAATCTTTTTATGAACTTTCCCGTTCGACACTCGATTTACTATCAGGCACTGACCTTCATGACACTGTATCAGTCTGAAAACGCGATTATTAATTTTGTAATTATGCGTTTCATGACTTTTTCCCGTATCTGAGCGTATTTTCCCCTGTTGACAATAAAATGTCAACTTTATTTTGCTTGTCCTGTTAATATATGTAAACATATAGTCTCAGATAATTCTTTTTAGAATGACCATATTGTAATTGTAATTTTATATGTCTTTTAAAATTGTTAAATATGGATGAGACTCAAATAAAATAAAATATACACCGGAAATAGCTCTCGATGAAAATAGTTCTCCGGAGAGCTTTAACGCTTACAGCTATAATGTTCTTTAAACATGTCTTAAAAGTAGCATCGATTAAAAAAGTGATGTCTCTCTTCTGCGAATTAAACTCCGCGTAATGAAAAAGTTAAATAAAACGTAGTCGTCATCATCATCATTATTATCATCATAGTCATCAGTATCATCACCAAAAACATCCAACGTCATCATTAAATCGATGTCACATCCATTATCATTACCACCATCAGCAATTTCATATTTATCATCACCTCCATAAAAAACATCATCCTTCAAATTATCATCACGCCAATCATTATTCAAATCGTAATATTAATCATAATTATTAAAATCTGATTATGATCATCATAATCATGGTTGTCTTCGTCGTCGTCATAATCATCATCATCAACATCATCAACAACAACATCCTTATCACCCATCAACATCATCAACAACAAAATCCTTAACACCAATCAACATCATCAACGACAAGATCCTCATCATCATCCTCATCACATCATCATCATCATCATCGTCGTCATCATCATGAAAAAATTATCTTCACCAGCATCACTGTTATCAAAATTACAATAATCATCACATGTTTTACTACCTGTATCATCATCATCACCACCACCACCACCACCACCATACACATCACAATCATCATTGTCGTCATTAAAAAAACATTATCAACTTCATCATCATAAAGATCACAAGTATCACCCCTTTATTTTATGCTTTTCGGTGGATTACTGATTTATCCGTGAAAATTATATTTGATAATTTCACAGTGAAAATTATCAAAATATGATTTCACACTTTTCAATGACGAAACAGTCGAAACTACTTTTTTAAGATTTTCCCCATGTGGTACCTCAATTTTATTTTTGCTGGCAATTCTGACAATGTCAGGCTGTTTAAAGAAAAGCAAAGCTGAAATTGATGAATAACTTAAATGTCAAAAGTACTAAAGAGAAGAAAACTTACTTAGACCTATTAATTCAAATTCCAATCACCAAATTTCGTCTCTAAATTTTTTTGTTTCATTTTTACAGTCTGAAAAATACATTCCTTCCACATGCAAAACTGCTCTTGATGACATTTGGGCATATTAAAGTGTCCTACGAGCAATAATTGCCGTATGATTTATGAAAACTTGAAAAGCAAAGACAGCCATCCCCGTAGAATAAGTAAACAATCCAGCGCTTGAAGTTTTCCATTTTACTTGCTGCTTTTTTGAATGATTTCACATCTGTCTGACAACACTTATTTAGGTGTATGACTTACAAATCCAAATGATATCCCTCTGAATCAAACACAATTATTTTCCTCCCGTGAAGTACACATCTTTAAAAAATGGCTGCCGCTTACATTTAACAAAGCCATGTCTAATATAAATTCGCAGTAAGTAACGGAAATATGGATGGATGGTTGGACTTTTTCTCCTACAAGAATTGTTTGTTTTTATTATTAAAACAAGCCACCATTCATATTTTTTTAATAAAATGAATAATATCACCGTCATTTAATGTTGATTGTCGAACTAATTTTCAGCTCAAGACTTTTTGTATTTAATTAGAAATTCCGACTAAATGGGGCTGTCAATGAGGAAAACAGATTTTGATATTAACGTTAATATTATGGAAATTTGAAAATAACTTGTTTTTAAGCATAAAAAAAAGAAAATTTGTTTGTTTGTTGTGTAAGATGTAATTCCCACTCGTGAGAATACTGTTTTTAAAGCCCACTCGATGAAATAAAATTTCATCTTACACACAAACAAACAAATATCATCAGCACTTCTATCATCGAAATTCACCATACCCATCATCTAAATCATCATGGTGATAAAAATTATATTAACTTTCAACTCTATCATCATCATCATAGTCATCGCTTTATTACAAAACATCCTATGTCTGTTACAGTGTTACAGAAATGCTTTTCATCATTTGGAATTGATGATGATAATGCACCGTGATGATGATGTATAGATGATAACGATGGTGGTGTACTAATGAATATAATTATAAGGGTTAAAGATAATAATGATGATCGTGGTGGTGATGATGATGATGATGTAATGATGATCAGTTTTTGAATGACTTAACCTGTGTGCTATGTATAAAACATAAACATGCAATAATATAAATTGAATGCTTTATCCGCAGAAATGTGGCACTTTGACGTATACAGCTCACTTTAGTTGGGAGCTTTATTCGTTGCAGTAGTAGTTATGTTTCGAACGGGGAGCTATATTCGTTCAAAACTATCTGGGGCGTAATAGTGCCCAGTCAAATCGGATTTTAAAAGACACATCCTCAGAAACGAATAAAGTTTTCATTCTTAAGAAAGGTCAAACGTAAATTTTTAACACAATGAGTTTTTCAGCATGTAAGTCGCTCCTTACCTGAAAAAGTGGCGCTGATTGTGGAAGGTTTTTGTGTGATTAAAGTAGCAAAATGTTAACAAAAATATATTAACTCGCCATAAGTGTAGTAATTACAAACAAAAGCACAATAAGCAAAATATAGTTTAGGTAATTGGTCGATGAGTCATGTGCTGGAAATTTAAAACTGTACACTAACAAAAATACTTTTGAGAAATAAATCTGTCCTGGTACATAATGGGCCTTTAACGATTACCCCGTTTTCTTTGCAGATCTGATAAATGTAGATGTAAGTGTAGTTATTGACAGGAAATTACAATAAAAATTACTGTTTTGTCAGATTGAAACAAAAATAGTAAATCTGTTCAGAAACGTTTCTTCAGGTGGTTTTTTTGCAGATTTTGTTTTCAATGAAACAATCATCAATCTTATCTCGTTAAAATAAAGACACGAACTATTTAGCTAAATAACCCTTTTTTTTATTTATTTCAGAGATGATGGCTGATTTGATACGAACGTCTATGTTCTGTGACGTCAATAACTTCATTATAGAGGGTGACCAACAGTATTCTGGTGATGACTTGTATGATACCTGTTCTGTCAATTTCATGGAATTCATGACAAGGACATCTGACAATTTTGATGATGTTTCTATGGATACAGACGTGTTCGTCGAGCAGGAACAACAACAATTATGCCAGCAGACGACACCTCAGAATGACGTCACAGACAATACGTGTAAAGTTTCGGTTGCTACGCCTGAGATTTGCCAGAACTTTCTGTCACGTATCGCCGAAGCGTCAAAAGTTGATTATAGCACGTTCAATAATGAAGCCCCGAGTGATGTATTTTGTAACAATTATTTGCTTCCTGTAGTAGCGCAGAAGCAGACGATACTTGAACAGATACCAACTTGTGAGTCTAAACCGGAAGCAAGCGCCAAATTCGCACGGCCTCCATATTCATACGCGGCATGTGCAGTTGCCGCCATGTACTTGATAGGAAATAGTTCCGCATGTGCTAATGATATCTTAGATAAAATTTGCTCAGTGTTTGATGATATGAAAGCTTGCAACAGACAACAATTCAGAAAACAACTTTGTAAAACCCTGAGAACTAACAAAATGTTTGAACAAGTCAAACAAGGCATTTTCCGTGTAGTGCCCGGGTGTGTTGACAAGAACGTGTTTCATCGACAACCATGTGTAGATTCGAAACGAAAAGATAAATACGCAGACACAATCCAAGAACACTTGAAAATCCCCTTCATGTTGGAACATTTTGGTATCGAACAAGTCCGAAAGGAGAAAGCGCCCCGTAAAAGGCGCAGGATTGTTGTTAGTGAATTATTGAAGTATCGTTCATCAAATGGAAAATCTCAGGTGCAATCAGTAAATATTGAAGATGAACTTACCAAAGACCTCAGAATGCCACATCGTCCGTGTTTCAATGACGACTCTGACAATGAAAATAATGAATTATTTACACCAGTGCCACGACATAACATTTCTCCAGTGTCAGAAGACTTTGTACACACAAGTGTTAATATCTGTAGTGACGATTCAAAATATAATTCTGAGCAGACGACGATGAACAATATACAAATGCCCCTATGTGCTTCTAACACTGCTGTACAGCAAACTCCGCCCGTCGTTGTTCCAGTTCCAAGATACGCTGTACCAAATCCCTCATCTTGTGTTCCGCTCCGCTGTCAAGAGTACCATGTGCCTTTCGTAGGTACATTTCATCTGGTTGACATGTACTATAACGGACAGATTATCCATCAATTGTACCCATAAATCATATAAAATGTGATAGTGAATACAAAATGATGCATTGAAATGACTGGATATTATATAGTAAGAGGGATACATTGTGTTGTATGTTTTGCTGGAAAAATTAGGTCTAGTGTGATATTTTCACTGATTTGCTCTACCCATTAAGAAAAAATATGTTTTTATAAGTGAGATTCTATATGTGTGACTCACTATTTTGTTGACTGTAAATGTTACGCTAGCATATAAACACAATGTAAGAGAAATAAAAAAGTATATTTTTCCACGAAAGCTAAAATATTCCATATTCACTCAAGGCAAATGAATAAACTGTACGGTTTACATTTTTCCATGTCATACCTTGACAAAAATATATCTATATGATGTTCTTTCAGTGTAAATTATTCGTTGTAATTTTAAACTTTTATAAAAAAATTCAGAAAACTCTTTTTCAAATTCAGATTATGTATTGTTGAGTGTTTTGTTATATCAAATACACGCACAAGTGTTTTGTTAAAAGAATATGCTATTTATATATCTTCAAGAAATGCATATACTTAGATCAAATGCAAAATTAATTTAGCAGATTTCATATTTAATGAAAAGTAATTGTTCCGGACAGGGCCTTAAGTTTCCGGGAAAACTACTGCATATTCAAAATTTATCAAAAGATAAATTGATATTTTAACACATTTCACATGTATAGTTTTGTATATACAAAGTAGTGACTGTGTTTTTGTTTGCGTAATTTGTATGCAAAATAAAGACAAATGTAATGTGTTAAGTTTGAGAGCCTTTGACTTAAACAGACTGATACAATTATAAAGTAGTTAATTGATATTTTAAATATTGTAGTTAAGTTTCATAGCTGATTAAAAATGGATTCAAAAACTTTATGTCGTGACCACTCATCATTTTTGATGTCTAAATATGATAACTACAGCACAATTTCATATACAATATTTTCTCAATTAAGTCAATGATAAAACAAATTTAAACCCATGGTTATTGATTTTATTTGATTTTGCAATCTAGCTATCTAATTTTTAAATCAAGAATGATTAGGAAACTATATGCTTGTACTATTATTTGTGCATAAATTTAAATTGAATTTAAATCAGTTATGCTATTTGCAGTTGTTGGTCAAATGTGCATTTTGAATTTACTGTTATCTTATGTATTAATTGATTGATGAAATGTGCACATCGATCTGAGATTTAAACCACATGACATTGAGTGTCAAAAATTTGTCAGTCAGATAGTTAGATTAAACCTGCTGTATGTATAGGTTAGAGTGCATATTGGGTGTTCTTCGTAAATAAGAAAGCTAAAAAGGAGCGGAGCTTGCGAAGCGACTGTAGCTTTCTTATTTACGAAGAACATCCAATATGCACTCTAACCGGCTCTAGTGCTTCGCCCACATGCGTTTTATTATAAAACGTCCAGTTTATATAAAATCTGTTCTATTAAGATTTGTAACCTGAACATTTGAAGAATCCTCGTCGGTGATTGGCTTAAAAAAATTGGCGAGCACTAATGTTGTATGTAAAACATTCCAAAAAATATTTGTTAATAAATTGTGCATATTAAATCGTTAAATTAAACTTGTTGTATTGTTGTATGTATCAAATGTGCTTATTACATTGCAATTAACCTGTTGTTCTCTTGTATGTAAAACATTCCATTATATATCTGTTAATCAAATGTGCATATTAAATCGTTGAATTAAACCTGTTGTGTTTTTGTATAATACTACATTTTAATAAATATCAAATGTATCATAATATTTCTTATTTCATTAAGAAATAATTAAATTTGTAGCACACGTTAAAGTTTGCTACGGATTCTTTTTCCAAGGCTGACATGTTATTACTGTTAATACGATACGAATGTCATCATAACAATTTGAGAAATTAACTTGTCTTATTATGATAGATAAACTCGATATTTTGATAAACGAGGGATTATACACACAAGTCATTATTTTCGAAACATCACTGACAATATTAATATAAAACATTATCGTTCACACTATTGGTAGACAAGTTACTGGTTTAAACCTACATCAAACGGAACATTAATCTTGAAATATTATTTCCAGTCTCGCCATGTCAAAAAACCTCAGTGGAGTCCCTTTAATATTAGATATCAATACGTACAGCATAAAATGTATAATTAAGACAGCAGGTAAAACAATGCGTATAATAAAACATCATCATTTTTATTACAGTGTAAATATATAAAAATGTTAAAATTTGGAACAATATTAATAGGTCAACAAATTATATAAAAGTAAGTATCTGTAACAAACTAAAAGAACACTACCATCAAAATAATTAAAAAGAAACAAGTGCAACAATGTTGCAAAACCTGATATGTTAAAATTAATATTTGAAACCACATCAAATATGCCACCATTTCAGTTTTTTTTCACTATTTCAGTTTTTTTTCACTATTTCTGTTTTTTTATTATTGTTGTTGACATTTCTCCTAAATTTGAAGCGTCCGGCAATGATAAAAACAACAACAACGACAGAAAATCGTAACACACACTGTCATTAACGCCTAATTCCATAAAAATTGTTGATCTGAGATTCATTATAACCCAAATCGAACAATTTCTGAGCATATTATACATGTATACTTGCGTCAAACTTATGGTGATGTGTGACACAACCTGCATGCAAACGTTTTTACCATAAAATCAGACATTCTTTACTGTGTTGATTCTTTAATGTTGTGATCTATCTCAATCTGAGGCAAAAATACTCGTTTTGACCAAACCTTTAACAGACCCACTGTCCCCAACCCTACTCTCGATATATCCTGGATATGCTATAGAAGATAGACGTTCAATCAACGTAATATAGAAATATTACCCGAACTTCAAAAAAATATAAAAAATGCACGTATATGTTTTCTTGAGTATTGATACAATTATGGTGAAAAAACATCGAAATAGTGTTGATTTTAGTAAATCGTACAAACTTGCGTATGTCGCCATGGTATTTTTCTCTGAATAAACACATCAGTACTTAGTTATTAGTATAAGAAAACTTGTAAAATCTTGACAACACTGACAGATAAAATAATCACAACCGAAAATGCCGGTGACATATAAGAAGACGCTGCGCTGACACAATACTTTTCCTCCTCCTCTACCTCGTATCCGCTCAATTTCCAATTTCCACATTTTGGGAAATTCTTTGGAACTTTAGGCATGTCGTTTGGATTTCCAACTTGTATGAGAAGACCCATTCCAATATTCATGTGAAATTCAATATGACAGTGGAAAAACCAGAATCCTAAAATAAATGGAGTTGAGAAGTTAGTAGTATATACACCAAATAAAACAATTTTTATAATCATTTTTCAGACTTAATATAAGATTGGCTATGCAATTAATCATATGTATGTAATTGTTGGTTCTAACGTCGACAAATATAATTAAAGAAGATGAAATGAATAATTTGTAGCATGTTAGCAGTTACCGCCGTCTGTTATTCTCACAACAATCAACTGATTTTGGTTACAAATCAATTTTAGAGACTTTCACTAAAATACTTTTTTTGACACCATTTAATTAAAAAAAAATAACGTTGAAATTTAAAATGAATCATTTCTGTTGAACGTTATCTGTTAAGGCTATATAAAAACAAACTTTTTTGACAATGAAAAACATATAACATATCGATTATTCACATATAAGTTTACCTGGATTGTCTGCATAAAAACGTAATATCACATATCCACCATCAGGCACAGTGACCGAATCTTTGCCCACGGGATCAACAAGATTTCTAGTAAGGTTTCCCTGCTCATCTAGGCGTTTAACTTCCTCTATTGAAGTAGATTGCCCAAGCTTAAAACATAAAACTAGCGATTAACGTCAATCTTTTGACTTTCGAGAACTCACGGTCTAAAGATAAACACATTGAAATAAACGTTTCATGGCCCGGATAAAATAGTAGAACATTTATACGTTTGTGATAATGTTTAAGTTCATAAAAAGTTTGCTTTATGTTATGTTTTTATGTTGCTAATTTTTGTCACATTTTGTGTCGTATAGCTTAAACTTTTCTTTTTTGAATTTTAAGTCACACCGACACAGTAATGGTAATATAGCGACGTTCCAGCTTAAATGTTAGAAGACTACCTCAAGTGCCTCTCCGTGCATAGTTTAAGGCACGATCTTGTACCTAATTAGAACCACCGGCACTCCTAAGTTAGCTGGATAGCTCCCCAGCAAGGGGAGGTTGGTGGAAGTTAACGATCTTGACCACTAATGTCCCAAATTTTGACTTTCACTTTGTTTATTGAAAAAAAGCCAACTTATGATAGTTACATTTGTTCTATTTTCTTTCAGTATTTGTAATTGAATAAAACATCAATCCCAATTCTAACATATTTATAATTCAGTTTACACATTTCACATTCTAGATTTCTTCCGATTTTATATTTACATACCCTGTCCATGCCAACGACGTAGAACTTGTGACCATGTAAATGCATTGGGTGGTTGGCATTAAATGTAACACCTTCGTCAATAACAATTATCTCAACCGTGTCATTTAACTGAACATGGAGACGGTGAACACACTCACAAAACTCTTCTGTACAATTCTTCCCGATGCTGTCACTGTCACAAAACTCATTCTGAGAGTAAATTAATAAATACAAAGTTTTTTTTTTACTTAAAACGTGTAAATTATTAGCAATTTTATAGCGACTATGATAAACTCAATTTACAAAGAGACTACACTGCAAAATCACTTGTTGTCAGCTTGGAAATCATTCAATAAACACACTTAAAATAAACAACCAAGTGGGGTTCCTGCTTTATCACATTTTAAAACAAATTAAAGCTAATTCATCACAAAAATCACATCATTTTAAGCATCATTGTCAAACTAAATGCATGTTGTTTATGCTGTCATTTTGGATGAAATCATGGAAATGTAGACAAAATGAAAACGGATCATACATGACAAATATTTTCTGCTACATGATTGTTAAGATTGCTGTTTGGTTACCTTGTCTATATCGGAATGTTGTGAGAGTGGAGGTGACGAGGGTACCCTCATGGACACGTGATTTATCTGAGGCATGTATAAATGTTGAGGTCTTTCTACAGCAGAGATAGGGTAGAATGACACATCATGGAAATGATAGTTATCTATCTTATTGAAGTCCATGCCAAGGTAAAATTTCTTGTCGGCTACGTCTTTTAACCCAGCGATATTTCCACTCAGGCGTGACTTTAAGTCACTGACTTGAATGTTTGTCTCGTCGCCTTTCTTGTTCCATGGATTTAATATCTATATATTTGTAGAATTAATCTTATATATATATGGTATAAATGTAAACTGTATAATAGGAATCTTATTCATATAATCTTGTGGTTCTATTTGTCGTGTTTTTTTTATTGAACTGGTAATATTTGTATGATTAAAAATGATCTTACATAATTAAAGTCACACAATTTTAACTTAAATGTACAGGGCAATTCAGAAACAAAATTTTATATCATCGCAAAGAAATATAACAAAGCTTACTTATCATAAAATTTTACAAACACAATACAAAAATATCTTTAAACAAGTGCATAGAAAACCGTATATTTTATTATATACGCTTAATAAATATTTTCGTTCGTTTGATTTAAAGAGAGTAAAGTAAACAGTAAGCGACTCTAGAATTAAATTAGTTCAATAATATACACTGTATTACCTTCCCAGTTCTATCGGCGTCTTCCCATGTAGTACTTCCGGCAGGGTCTTCATCCGGGGCACCATTGTATCTTAATATAGCAACCTGTATTTGGAAATATATATAATATCAATGTAAATCTTCTATGGCACATTCAGTATTCTAATTTGTACATATATAAACAGATAACTGTTATGTACAATTAATGAGGTATCTTAAAATTTCAGCAATCAGCCATAACCGCTCAGGATTCGAATCCCACCTTCTTTGATTTTTTTTTTGTTCGGACGAAAGACGATGACACTCACATTGGTCCATGAACAGACTTAAAATAATCCAAGTATGCCGCGCTTTCATTTTTGCTGTGTTGTGCCATTTTTTTCTACTTTTCTCTTTTTTACGTTAAATAGCTTTTATAAATTTTTATGCAACAGTGAATACTTTTGTATTTTTAATTTACATCAAACCTTTGATAAAGATGGGTACATCCGTCTTCTTAAAAATAAAACACTTCTATCGTGTTGACACGTGTCAGTTTTTATAATCGTATCATTCCAATCTGACTAATGTTCAGATCTACTAATTTCCTACATGATGCGTATCGTTATTTAGGAGACGATTTTAATCAGATTGCGTATCATTCATATATAGATTATAAAATATCATATCTCAAGGTATCTCCCCTAGCCAAGTCTCTAACCTGTTTAGCCTGTTTAACACCGCAATCAGCAAGACCCCGTACTCTGACCCAGTAATTTCCCACAGCCTGGGACGCATTCAGTACGAAATCAAACCTTTCTCCGGCGAAAATGTTGAAGGAATCCACATCTATTTTATCGAACGGATTCCCGTCTGTTGCTATCATGGTAAGTGTGTGTCCATCAATAGAAACCTGCACATAATATTTTATGTCATTTATCTTTGTAAAAATTGTATGCATAGAAATGAAAATTATTTAAATTTGGTATGTATTTTTCAATACTGTTGAAATATAAGATAATCATTGAATAGTTAAAAATAAAGACACCAAGTTAATCTTTTCAATGCTTATAGAATAAGGTTGCTCTGAAATAAATAACAAATATCTCAATGCTTTTCACAATTTTTCTTTCTTAACGGAACCAACAGCATTAAGCCTTTGCCACCAGTATAGAGCCAGGCCAGCCTGCACATCCGTGCAGTCTGACCAGGCTCTATACTGTTGGCTGTCAAACTTTAAATATTCAAATTGATATCCCTAAAATTGATAATGGACAGTCCCAAAAATGGAAGTGGGACAAGTCCATTTAAAATATTCAGCATGTTAAGGGTTAATCAATAAAAAACTATTTATACATTACAACATCAGTCAGCCAAATTACGCATTAATGATCGATGCTGGCTTAAGTTATTAGACGCCATTACCTGTATTGGACAGTTGAGAATTCCATTGCTGATAGTTCTAAATCTGTATCTCGTACCACGTGTCACGTGGAATATTTCAACTGGTGTATAACTAGTGCTGTTTGCAGTAGAATTGAAAAATTCTTGCAATACTCCTTTTCCTGCAATTTGAAAGTTGTAAAATATTTTTCTGAACATTAAAGGTGAATTGTTTGCCAGATTTACTAAGTATTTTCAATAGTCTTTTACTCTAATATATTGAATAAACCTCAGGCGCGGATCTATGATTTTTTTATCAGAGATGGTCGCAAAAAAATAGCAAGGTTTAAAGCATATTCCGAAGAGGGGTTAACAATTTACTAGTTTTCCGGAGGGGTCATGAGTTAAAATATTGCTGACAAAGTATGTGCGTGACTTTCGCTAAAAAAGTATACTGATTTCATATATTTATTTAAGCTCGATTGCAAAACAAATTCTTGCGACGTATATTCATCACTTTCAAGCCCGCTTCCTAGAACCAACCAGTACTGGTGTCATATGAAGAAACATGGTAGTGACTCGATCAGGGCTCGATCCCTGGGCTGAGAGGCAGAAACCTTTACCATTAGGCCACCACTTACTTACCGTTAATGAGCATTGATCTAGGTTTATTATCACCTCCAGCTTGATGATGATGAGCAAATCTATTCATACTCATTTCAACTAGCCAATCAGATACCTGCATAGTATGCTCAGGTAGGTCCTCTTCGTAAAGACCCAAATGAGACTCGAACTCGATTGCTTGGCGGACAACGAAAGCACCATGAATGCCATCTGACCGTTGTAGTCCGGAATGAGCATGCCAGAAATGTGTTCCAGGATTGTCGGCTTTGAACCTAATGTAATAATGTACTTCTTTGTACATACACAACGCAATAATAAACATTATAGCACAAACTCAATTTACTAAATTAACATCATGTATCTTGTATAAAGATAATTGCTTGTATATGTTTATCATTCCATTAGACCCTAGTGTATGTTTATCATTTCATTAAACCCTAGTGTCTATTTATCATTCCACTATGCCCTAGTATATGTTTACCATTTCATTAGGCTCTATTATATGTTTATCATTCAATTACACCCTAGTATGTGTTTATAATTCCATTAGGCCCTAGTATATGTTTACCACTTCATTATGCCCTAGTATATGTTTATCATTCCATCAGCCATAGTATTCTTTTATTCCATTAGGTCCTAGTACATGATTATCATTTCACTAGGCCCTATTATATGTTTATCATTTTATTAGACCCTAGTATATATTAATCATTCCATTAGGCCCTAGTTATGTTTATTGTTTCATTAGGCCATGCCGAATAATTACAGATAGGATAATATCTGCTGTTACATAGCTAATGAAGTTATCAGTACATACATCATACGTGTCAAAACTGTAAATACATATGTAATAAATTTTCAAAATACCGATAATTGGATAAGCTGATTTTTATAATGACATGTATTACATGTTTATATATAAGAATATATATTATATCTATTAATTACTATATTACTGTTTCAATATGTAAATATACACAAATATAGTAATGCGTCTCTCTAATCAAAGTACTTACTTGTACTGAAATGATGCTCCTTCCGGTATTGGACATTGTGTTACCATAGCAACACCATCCATATGCTGGGAACCATTCTGCAAAATACCATGCCAATGGATGCTGGTTTCCAGACCCCCAGCTAAGTGGTTTTTGACATTCACAATCACAGTATCTCCTTCACATACCTTGATGAAATAATTCACCCTGCTTTATCCAATGTTTAAAATATGTAGGTAAACGACTTTATGATAGTTTTGGAGAGTATAGATAAGGACAAAGTAAAGATTATCGTTGCGTTTAGAAATACTCTATCAAACTCGAAAAATATCAGTTAGGTAGATGTACAGTAATATACAATATGATGTTCTTACATGTATTGCGGGTCCCGGCATCATTCTATTTACAACATTGATACCACGTGGCACGCCATCAGCTGGGATACAGTGAGGCCGGGAACAATCTGCCCTATTATATGGGCAGTCGTAGCAAGCCTTTGAGAGGGTGAAGTACAACTCAAGCGTAAAATCGTACGTACACGTCATCGGCCGATTCACTTGACATGATCGTATACAAGGATGAGATGTGTATGCTTCTAAATCTGTAAACAATCCATAGCAAAGTCATCAGACAAGATGTTGTTTCAGTAAAGCAATAAATATCTACATCAATCTAATTAAAATCAGCATAAGCGTTAGGTTCAAGACAATAACTCTTTGACAGTAGCTCTGAACATACGTCAGCTTTATCTTCACAGACATCTTGTTGTTGAATTATACATCATTCTGCATACTTCCATATACTAGTATTTGTTTACTTCATATTTGTCATAGGAATACCTCCGTGGTCGAGGGGTTAGAGTCGATGACTTCTAATCCAGTTACCTCTCTGGCGTGGGTTCGATCCCCGGGAAATGCTTTGGTAGTTTAGCGCGGAGGAAGGTAGTCTAGTACTGGTGTAACTCTCCAGGAACGATGGTTAGGAAACTACCCGCCTATATGACTGAAATACTGTTGGGAAAAGGCGTAAAATGAAACAAACAAACAAACAAACAAAATCATAGGAATACTAGTTTGTATTATGTTATGATATTTTAGTATATACACTGTATTTTCTTCTGAATTTCACAAAACTGTTCATAGAATTGAGGATGTTCATGGTAAGACAATTGTTGCACATTTATTCTATAAAAGTAACAATTGTCAGCTGTTATGTTATAACGTTTTAGTTTGTATTCACTTCTGTATTTCACAAAACTGTTACCCCTGCGAGCATTGCTTTGATGATTAAAAAGAGATTTCTGTTTGCTACCACAATTGTTGCGCATTATTTACTAAAATAACAGGAATTGTGAGCAATATACGTGTTGTCTAATTTTTAGTTATTTCGTTGTTAAACAGTTTGGAAATATAAGTTTGGGCACATATTGTTTCTATGAAGTTCAAAGTTATTCAATTATTACCTCGTGTTTGTTGACTTGATACATATATGAAGCAGCAACTCAACACTAAAACCAACATGTCTAGATGGGTCATTTTATATCACCAGTCCTGTTAACCAATGCCTGCTTTCTAGTGGTTACCGTCGCCTTTTACAGTTCTTCAAGCATTCGATTTATCTGCAATATTGAAATATAACGGAAGAAATGTAACGACAAAATCAGCAAAAATTGGTTTGGACCCCACAGCTTTACGTTGCAAGCATACCCTTCAAAATAATACTTTCCAGCAATACTAATAACCATCGCCGTGTTCCAGCAATACTCATAACCATCGCCGTGTTCCAGCGATACTCATAACCATCGCCGTGTTCCAGCGATACTCATAACCATCGCCGTGTTCCAGCGATACTCATAACCATCGCCGTGTTCCAGCGATACTCATAACCATCGCCGTGTTCCAGCAATTCTCATAACCATCGCCGTGTTCCAGCGATACTCATAACCATCGCCGTGTTCCAGCAATACTCATAACCATCGCCGTGTTCCAGCGATACTCATAACCATCGCCGTGTTCCAGCAATACTCATAACCATCGCCGTGTTCCAGCAATACTCATAACCATCGCCGTGTTCCAGCAATACTCATAACCATCGCCGTGTTCCAGCGATACTCATAACCATCGCCGTGTTCCAGCGATACTCATAACCATCGCCGTGTTCCAGCGATACTCATAACCATCGCCGTGTTCCAGCGATACTCATAACCATCGCCGTGTTCCAGCGATACTCATAACCATCGCTGTGTTCCAGCGATACTCATAACCATCGCCGTGTTCCAGCGATACTCATAACCATGGCCGTGTTCCAGCAATACTCATAACCATCGCCGTGTTCCAGCAATACTCATAACCATGGCCGTGTTCCAGCGATACTCATAACCATCGCCGTGTTCCAGCGATACTCATAACCATCGCCGGGTTCCAGCGATACTCATAACCATCGCCGGGTTCCAGCGATACTCATAACCATGGCCGTGTTCCAGCGATACTCATAACCATCGCCGGGTTCCAGCGATACTCATAACCATCGCCGTGTTCCAGCAATATTCATAACCATCGCCGTGTTCCAGCGATACTCATAACCATCGCCGTGTTCCAGCAATACTCATAACCATCGCCGTGTTCCAGCGATACTCATAACCATCGCCGTGTTAATGCTTTCTTTCTTGTCATAACGAAAAGAGATCTTTAAAACAGTGCTTGATTTATAGTCATAAAGCAATATCAAATTTGTTATTATTTTTCTTCAAAAATGTACATTTGTATTATGGTTGCATACTTGTGTATCGCATTTTACATACATTTTGTCTTATGTTTTTTTTGTGATTGAATCGATAAACTGGTCAACAAACCATTATTTATTCGATTGATTAGGTAATAATCATTTCTTTCTTTTCAAAGATTGTTACAATGCTACAAAACATACACTTATAACGTTGTACTTTTTAACCTAAGAATAAATCCTATGATACATTAATTTGGTTTGAATGTTAAGGTAGTTTTCTGTTCTTCTTCTCTTGAGATATCAACAAAGACAAGATTCGGTCCCACGCAATATTCACCCACTCATAATTTTTGTATCAAATCTTGCAGCTCAAAATACTTTTCTTTAAACTACATACACTTTGCTTACCCATTCGTATTTTATTGCTTGACTGTACCAACAACATACAACTTCTGTCGCTTGTTAACTTAAACATTTTATTAAATTCAGATTGCTTAAAAGAAATATATATGTGCTCGTTTTTCATACAGATATTACTTGGTTTCTCATTTTATCTTAATTGATCTAAATTTCTTTTTTCACCATCAATTTCATACTTTAGTTGAATCACTTGAATAACTCTTTTTTTTATCTAATGATATAATCGAAAATGAATTTTATTCAAAACATTATTACTGGTATAATTATGAATTTAAGTTGAAGGATTTTGTAATCATACTTTAAATTAGTTTCAATATTGACTCGGTTGACTATTTACCTTTATTTAAGTATAAAATCAAACTTACATCGTGTCAATATTTGCTCTTATCATCCAAAAACACCATACTAATCATTGAAAGAAACAAAATGCAGGCACTAGATTATTTGTATTCTAAAACATTCAAAAGCAAATGAAATGCTCAAAATTAGACCTCTTTATGCAAACAATATGTAATTCACCATTGTCGTAAAATTGTGAAAGTTGAAAAATAAATTATGCATTAACATACACAGGTTATATATTATTTAAGATATGTTTTCTTTCTATAGTGTATATAGGCAGACGGAATAAATTTCCCTTTGAAGTAAACATACACATATAACATGCAGAATGTCCATTAGATACATGACTTTGATTTTATTATTTCCCACGTCCGACAATATGAGTTATTTCAATTCTTGTATTAATAAAAAGTAATAAAATCTCCCGTTCCACCCAATCTAATTTCAAATAATTTCAAAACAAAAATATTTAAAGAATACTTAACAGAGACAAGCGGTTTATAGTAATGTTACGTTGTTGTTAACAGAGCACATTTCGCCTATAGCTGTGCTCTGTCCTCTTGCTGAAAATTATTATCTCATTATCAAAATCAATGTACATGTATATGTGAAATTTCAACAGTATCTGACGCATTACAATGTGAATTCATGTTGAAAGATTTTATGAGATATGAACCTAGCTTGGGCATGTGAACTAAACATTATTTGTAATATCCGGATTTTAAAGCTTACAGACGCTGTTTTGGTTGTATAACAATAAGTCTACCCACTGTTCTTTTTTTGTTTCTTCTTCATGTATGGGCTAAGCAGAACTAGCAATTTTTCGATTACCGCTCAAAATAAAATCTAAAGTACTTATATCGCATTCTTATTCGTATATATGATCTAGTTTATTAAAATAAATGATGTATGCATTAGCATGTTTTTTAGTTCTTCTCTACATATAAAATGCAAATGCTTTTGATATGAAAAAGTTTAACAAAATAGATATCAACATGTATATATTCCTCCCTACCTGTCAACGTCTCCTGATTAGTTCATTAACCTTATTGTGAATGAAACAATTTTTCTACCAACAAAAATAATGTCTGTTAACATTTGTATTATTTCGTTTGAACTTATTTTTGAATAGTCTGAATTTGTTAATAACTTCTGAAATATGTGTATATAAATAGTAAACACAATAATTTCTTTATGTCAGCAATAATATTCTTCAATATATACTATGCTCAAATTTGATATTTGAAAATATTGAAAATTGCTACACTGTCTTATTGTAAATATAAAATCAACATGTTTCGACTTTACAAAAAGTAGCTATGTTATGTTTTAAACTTACACAAGATACAGGAGGTCACCAAATGGCAGGTTTTTTTTTAAAGAAAATACCAACTTTACTTTGACCTGTAATAGGGAATACAGCTTTTCATACGTTCCTCTTATTTACTTAGATTTCAATAAATATTTGCGATGAAATTATTGTACTTGAAGATGAGGTTAGTATGTCTTTAACTTAATGTAAATAAAGATAAAATACATACGTTTTCGTTGGCATCAAAATCCAAATTTTTTATTAAGAACGAATTGTTAATTATTTTTTCACTGAAAGGTACTTATTTTTAAAATAGATATTTGAATAGGACAAGAAGAGATTTTACGTTTAAAAAGTTAAACCGATAATAAAAATGTAGATCGTATGCTGTTTGAATGCCGACAATTCAATAGATGATCTTGCATAAAAATGATTATAAATACAACGTACGTGATCTTAAAGTCAATATTATACTCCAGCGACTTTTATAGGTGTCCAATGATGCGATGGAAAGAAAACTTTTACTTCAGAAACTTATTTTCTCCACCCTTTTGGATTTTTAGGTGTTTACATACTTTGTGTAGGTTTATGATTGACTATTGCATGAAATTTTATACGCGACAATATTTTTCTTTGCAATAGTTGTATTGTTTTGTGAGTCGATCTCCTAAACTGTTGTGACAATTTTTTGTTATACACCATTTGAAATACTATTTCGGCTCTGGGGCTTATTTAAATGTAATAAAGAAGTTATTAAATAAGTGACTAAAAATCGTTACAAAGGAATTTTCAACTACGTTGGGCAAAAACGGTTAACATATAAATATAAGTAATTTAAAGTAGAACAAATGTTTAAACAAATAGAATGATATACACTAAATAAAAATAACATTACTCCTTAAACGTTTGAGACGAATAAAATTCTGAAACGTTTTGGGTTAAGTAATTATACATTGTATGAGTATTAACATTATTATTTGTGTGTTTTGAGTAACATATTTACCATACTAAATCAGCGATGATTGTTCACGTGCTTTATTGGAGACAAAGGCGAAGTGTTTTTGGCATTACTTATGTTAAATATCAAAATTTATTTTAGAATAAATCTACTCAGCATTGTAATTGCAAACTAAGGAATTGTGAAATTTATGCCAGATCTCGGAACAATTTTCATATCATAACAATGTACCCACAAGAAATTCTTTGAATGATGCCTATACTTATACTACAGTAGATTTTAATATGACACAATGTTAACGTAATTCAGGCGACTAAATATCTCAACGTGTAGGTTAGTGTTTATTAGTAAGCGTTTACAAAATTATATTGGTCAAGAACGGCACCAATTTAGTATTGAAATTATGTTTTACATAGTCGATTTACTAGTCTGACTTTATAGCAAATGTTTTATGATTCATTTGTGCTATTGGACAACAAATGATTTCAAACACGAAATATGTTTGAAACACGAACACAGAACAGTATTAAGTAGAACTGTTAATTTTCCATAATGATCAAGATGTTATTCCTTTGTATATATTTGCTCGACACAATTAAAAGTTCCTATTACAGTTCGATTATAGGTAAGAATTGCAAACCAAGCAAATACACAAATCTTTCTTGACAATTAAAAATTAATGGATGTTCAAGAAAGTAATATTTATCTTCAAATATCTTAAACATGAAACATGTCATCTTATATGTAAATAAATAATGAAACAGTAGAACTTATATTTTCCCCGTTAATTTCCGGATTTCTTCATGTAAATTTAATTTACGTTCCTTTGAGTAAAATATTTTGTCATCAGGAAAACAATATTTTTGGTTTGAATAATTTGCATCTGATCTTATGTTTTTGTGGGTTAACTTAATAACTGCTTTGTTAATTTCAGCAATCGGGGCTTCCATTAGTGGAAGTTTGGCAATCATTTACTCCTTGACTTTGGCTTATGACTTCCAAAATTTAGTGCGTTTCTTTCTTTAATTATATAATGCGACTTCCAATATCAGACGATTTGCAGTCTCTGACTTCCAAATTTTGAAACCTAATGGAAGCCCTGCAAAAAAGTGCGATAATATTCTGAATATTAACAAGCGAACAAAAATACAATCACACGTTTCAGTTGGTAATGAAATAAAAATTCCAGATTGTGTTTATGATAGAATTGAAAGTGTAAACAGAGGTTAAGCTTTACAAACCATGAAAGAGGTAGGTAGTTATATAGGTGCGATATCCCATAAATGTTAGAACATAAAGAAGCTTCACCGGTGGTAAAAAGGAAAACATTTCGTTCAGATACCGGAAAGTCAATGGAGATGATAATAAATTAATACAACATAAGTCATATAAAGGTCAATATTATCCACCAACGACTTTAATTGCTTGAATATAGAATATACAGTTGTCCACCGATGCGATTGAAGAAAATAACTTACGTGTTGATTTTCTACATTATTATGTTAAAGCGATACGGTATGTTTGATTATTTTGTAAAATAGTTTTATGTACATCTTTTCCACAATTCTATTCTATTTTGTAACAAGTATTATATTGTTATGGTTATTAAGCCCGGTATTTGTACATTATTGTTGTAATGGTCAATGCCATTATTTCACACACACACACACACACACACACACACACACACACGCACACACGCGCACGCACGCACGCACGCACGCGCCCGAGCACGTGCACGCACGCACACACATACATACACGCACGCATCACATTGCACACATACATAACTGCGCCTGCTGGAATTTGAAAACCAATATAGCGTACGCAGGAATCATATTATACCTTTAAATGGTATGTGTTAATTGCTTTGAAATAAAGTGTATACATTGTAAATTATTTCCATAAACAAAAACTTCAGTTGAAATAACCCTTTACAGTAACGATTGTTTGAAATCTATGTGCCATGTTAATAACAATAATCTAAAAAAAAAAATTTATTGAAAATTAAGAATGTCTAAAATTGATCATAAATAAATTCTTTTCTTCACTAACAAATGCTATTTATTTTACAAAATGAAATATAGTATTCTTATACTATGAATGATATAAAATGAGAGATATTTATAATGTCAAACTAATAAAAATCGACTCTTTCTTTCATGTTCAATAACAATCTCTGTATAATTCCACTTTGAAAATGATACGTCCGCTATTATCAGCAAAAAGGTAGAAGTAAAACATGAAACAAAAACAAAACAAACAAAAAATTTGAAAAGCAAAATTACAAACACGTTAAATTCAACGTTTTTACTATAATGATAACAAAGGTGTAACAAAACTATTGCCTTATTGAATTTTAAGATGATAATAAAGTCTTAAAGTAAAATTAAGGAATGTTTACATACGCTTTGTCAGCTTCAATTCAATGGAACAAATTTTCAATTCACCTTTAAGGTTGAGATCTTAAACTTGTTTTGGGACAACGTCTCTTTTTGACTTACTTTTTCATAAAACAAATCTGTGATCCGTGTCAATGTACTCGTTTAATTTTTTTTATTTCATTTTTTCCCATATCAAGGTTTATTTCTTACATTTCAAGTCGCAGGCTAATAAATTGACATTATTAAACAGATAGATATGGTGACTGATTTGTGCCATTGATGTTTTCGCCCCTGCCATGCGAAAAGTTGAGATATTAACTACTTAAAAGGCGGGGGCACGGAGCAAAAACACGATAATAAGCGGGGACGCGGGACAAAGTGTCGAGCTTTATTAGAATTATTTGATAGTTCTGTTTTAAGAATTATTTACATATATATTACAAATATATTTACAAACAGCCGTTTATATAGGGCCATATAACCTGTCAACGATCTTTATAAGTAATATTATAATACTGCACGTTTGTAACGTCATTTTTCATTGGATAATCGTAACGTTTATATCGTCCATATAAACGGCTGTTTGTAAATATAACCCGAGCCGCTAGGCGAGGGTTATATTGCAAACAGCCGTTTATATACGGCCATATAACATGTCAACAATCTTTATAACGAATTTATACTAGAGCAAACATCATTTTTTTTAGAGAAAAAAGTAAGATTTCTTCATGAATCGACAACAGCCATGTATATAAAACTATATAAACGTCACGATTGTCCAATGAAAAGCGACGTTACAAACGTGCAGTATTATAAAAAGTCTAATGCAGGTTTTGCAGCTGTGTGCGAGTCCAAAAGAATCAGTATTTTACCTAACCATGTATAATGACCCATTTTTTTTCTATTTTGAAAAAAAATTATTAAAATGAGTACAAAGTTATTGTATGGATATTTTGATATGAAAAAAGGTTTTTGGACTATGGAAATAAAAACCGAGGCAAAATGTAGTACAGAAATGATTTTTTTTTTGGAAATCACTGGAAGTTAATTGATTTTATTATAGAACCTTTCAATTTAATCAAGTTCAAGTTCAAATTTTATTTGCATTGCGGCAAATCCTTGCCTTTGGCAATACATACAAAACATATACATACATAGATCTTGAAATATAGCACACATAACTACAAGATACATATATAAACATTTCAAATATCAGTATTCGTTTTTAAATTAACAAATAACAAAGTAGTGTTAATAATATATCATTAATTTCGTCTATTTATCATTTGTTCCATGGTATTAGATCGTAAATCAAAAGCTTTGTCCAAGTACTTACTTATCAGTAATAATCTATGTTTATTATTAGATGACATGATATAATAAAACTTATTCAGTGTGGGAAAAGATGCATTACGAATAAAAAGTTTTCTTAATTCTGAATAAAATGGACAACAAAGCAGGAAGTGATATTCTGATTCTATCATGTTTTGACTACAAAGTTTACATATTCTCTCATTTCTGTTTAAACCTATATATCTGCCAGTTTCAATTTCTAGAGAATGGGAACCAAGTCTGAAACATGTCAAACGTTTTCTTAACTTGTCATTTTGTATTACATTTAGATATTCCTCAAAACAAAAATTTGATTTGAAATTCCTAAAATAAAAGAGTTTTGGCATGTTATTTATTTGCTCATGCCAATTTTGTATAAATTGATCTCTAAGGCGTTGTTTAAAAATTAAGCTAAAATCAGAAATAATATTATAGTTATCTAACAAATATGAAAATCCTAACTCATTAATAATAGTATGAGCTTGCCTAGCCCAGCATTTATTATTTCCATTAACACATTGATCTAAATACATGCTATATATAGGTGAATGCTGATTATTAACAATTTTATTCCAAAACTTTAATGATCTTTCTTTACATAAAATTGACAAAGGAAATTTACCAAGTTCTCCATAGACAGCACAATTAGTCACTTTTTAACACCAAGTACATATTTATAAAATTTTATTTGCAGTTTATCAATATCTTTATATTTGTAAATTCCCCATACATCTGAACCATATAACAGAATTGGAGTTATCAGACTATCAAAAAGGTGCAGTTTAGTTTTAACATCTAGCTTTATCCTGTCAAAAATACCCAATAGACTGTTATATGCTCTAAGGCCTTGCTCTGCAAGAGTCTTATAGTTTCTTCAGAAAAGCTACCCGTATAAGAAAATTTTACACCTAAATATGAAGAATTATCAACAATATCTACAAACTGACCGTCAATGTTTATACTAAAATTATGTACAGATTTTCTTCTTTCAAAAACACAAACTTTAGTTTTATTAACATTAATTTTAAGCCCCCATTTTGACGAATAACTATATACATTATCAATTTGAGCTTGCAAGCTCTCTGGACTTGTAGTGAAAAGCACGATATCGTCTGCAAAAAGTAGCAAATATTTAGACAAGAGTTCAAGGTCGCTATTCGACATTTTGTTAAGATCTATACATTTTTCAATATCATTTAAAAAAAGAATAAATAGCAGGGGAGATAATGGCTCTCCTTGCTTTAATCCAAGAGTTACGTCGAAAAATTCTGACATATTCATAAAAGCATTAATTTTTACACATGACACTACAGACGAATAAATTGCCTTTAACATATTTATCATTTTACAACTAATACCAGTATCTAACAGCTTAATCCATAACGCATCTCTTATAACTGTGTCAAAAGCCTTTTCATAATCAATGAAAATACAATAGAGTTTAGAATTTTTTGCTAAAACTTTCTGAATTATGGAATGAAGAATAAAAATAGCATCAGAGGTTGATCTCGAATCTCTAAAACCAAACTGAATATCGCTGAAAATTCTTTCTGACTCACACCATTTATTAATTCTATTGCGCAATATTAACGAAAAAATTTTTGCCATACAATTTACCAAAGTGATGCCCCTGTAGTTCGAGGGATTATCATGATCACCTTTCTTATGTATTGGGACAATTATCCGTACTATAAAGAAAATGTCATAAAAACGCACCTCTTTATCCGAGTTTAAAGTAATCATTTAAATATTTATATTGTCATTAAAATAAAAATCTCATAAAAAATAAATAACAAAGCTCATATTTAGGTATAATTTTATGTTAAAGTGACTTCTCCCTAAGCTCAAGTTAGGAAAAGTGCGCCTTATTTTCTTACTGATAAATAGATACACATACACACTTGATTAGAAGACATATAGATTGCCTTTTACATAAATAATTCAGAAAATAATTCGTTCAGAAAAATCTATAGGAAACTTTTCGCATGGGTTACTTTCCCAAAATCACGTGACGAAGCCGGTGCAATAAGTTGTATATCGCTTACGATTATCTTTCTCGATGATACTCGATAAAAATGAACACATTTAAAATTAGCAATAACTAGATGGAGAAAAGATTCACATGTGTATCATTTGAATTAACGAATACAACCCTTATTTCATAAAATGTAGACTTTTATATTTGCTTTGGTGAGAATGTATATATATATTTGGAAACTCTGTTTTGTAAAACGTCTTTCATTAGAGCGCATTGTTTATTACTGTACAAAAATATATCATATTTGGAAAAAGTCATTTAAATAATAAAGTAATTGCATTTATACAACATTTACCTTTCGTTTGGTATAAAAGTCCCTTCTTTTGCCTTACATAGATCTTTAACATTACATAGAGCGAAGCGAAACATTATTATGTCAAATGATGCAGTATACGGGTATTATGTAAAGGTAGATGCCCCTAGTGAGTAAACTTGCAGTTGCAAAAATACACCCGTTAAAAAAAGAAAAGTGTAGTTTTATTTTCGTATGTCAACACATTCATTGATATTGTTTTATAAAATACGTCATGAAAAAATAACAAAATAAAATTAAAGGTCTATATAACTCTCCTTCGAAAAAAAACAACAACAACAAAACATTTCCTTTTCTGCATCATCTTTCGAACGAATCCCAGGCGCAAACGATCGTGTTCAATGTACCATTATTGTATATATATATATATATAGAAACATTACTATAAAACAGATATGATAATGTTTGTTTTGAAGCATCAGATATCACATTGTTTGAGGTGGAAAGAAATCACCATGATAACAAGCTGTATGTTGGAAATCCGGCATATATTTGTTGGAATTCCTCTGTATGTGACTTTTTGTATGTGACTGATTTGCATATTTCATTATCCCTCACTCAATCCAAGTCTGCAATTTTCATGTTATTTTGTTGTGATAAGTGTGGATAGAAATACATTATCAGGTGAATGCACATGAGCAGCTTAAAATTTATAATAAACATAAAAACATTCAGTAATTCACCTTTAAGTTTTATAGGATCTTTTTATCATAATTTCTTCTTTCAAATTTGCCGGTGTATTTCATTCTGCATTTTTTAAAAAAAGTTTACAATATACTCGTATAAATTAAGCCAGGTTTATGAATGTACGTCTACTTAAATTTCATTTACTGCGTTTGTTTAACAGTGTTAGACGCATTCTATGTAATCTTATTTTTAATACCCTACTTTTGTTTTTTCTGTTAATAAAGGACAAGTGCACCAGCGAGATTGGTTTGAACATATTTATTTAAACTCGACAGCGAAACAAGTTATTGCATCTTATATCAATCGCTTTCGAAACCAACCAGTACTGGTGTCATATAAAGAAACATTGCCGTGACCCGATTTTGGCTCGAATGATCCCTGGGTCGAGAAGCAGACATCTTATCCACTCCCCCTTCAAAAATCTTCATTAAGCATGTACGCATGTTGTTTCTACACAAAAAGGTCAATATGCATTTTAAACACACTTGTAAAATTAAAAGAAAGTACAAAATAATGCTGAAGATAGAGATATGAAAAATTAAGTTTTTAGCTCACCAAAACACACACAGGTTTCAGAGGTCATCTTTTGTGATGACATTATGTCTCTTGTGAATCATGCTTCATCTGTCGTTACCAACAGTTTCTCTTAAACCTCTTGGTAAATTTTTACCAAACTATACAGAAATGATTTTTCGGTTAAGTTTCAAGTGTGCTGCCCTAGTAGAGTGTCACACACTTCCGGTTTCAAGTTTTTTTTACCTCGCAAGAACGCCTGTTGCTATCATTGCCCTAGTGCTTAAAAAGTCATGTTTTAATGTTATTTTCGCTAAAGGGTTTTAATTATTGCTTAAGTTATGACTTTTAAACTATTTAATTATCTTATTATCGTTATACACTTACACTACATATAAATGAAAACCGTTGTGACTTTTGTGATCAAATGGTATCAATCTTATGATCGACATAAGTCAAAATGTTTTTACATGTCGATTGCAGGCAAGATATACAAACCAAACTGTATAAATTAATTGAGAAGACGTTAATCAGAATTTTAGTTATATTTATATTGCATCTACAATGTTAAAATGTTACTTTAGATATTATATTTTATTGAGAACGTAAGGCAGCTTCTCTAATGAGACATACAGGATATAAATACCCTATATGTTTATTGAGAAGTTATAATTTTGTCTTTCTTAGAAGGTTATTTAAAACATGTCTGTTGTCACTCCATAAGGTTTAATGTGCATTATCTTTTGACAATTTACATAAAATAGGTGGTAACTTGATCTACATAAAGTAACGTGTATTATAATATAAAATTTTAATATAGACGGTGTCCGGAACCGGGTTACATATGTAAGGTAAAGAAAATGTAGTATATCACGGCATGTAATTTGACTCTTGTTTACCAAGTACGTTTAGGTTACTTAAACGTCGGCATGTAATTTGACACTCTTGTTTAATATGCACTTGAACTATGTACATGGAATTGGTCTACAATGAGTGTATTTTCCAAAAGTGTATCAAACGTTGATAAAAAACAATAGAAATGTGCATCATTTGTACTAAAGCACGAAAGACCGGTGGTGACTTTGAATTTTTTCCACGAGCCTACATTGATAAGATGGGTTCTGATAATAATTTTATTTCGGAGATCGCACGGTACAAACGCTAGAAGGTCATTGATTATATTATATTACAACAAACTGTACAAAAAAACTGCATCAAGTCACATAATTAGAACCTCCAGTTTCACTCACTTAGCCCTTGTCTCGGCATTACTGCACTGGTTTCTCTAGGAAAAGAAAATAGGACGCAACAAAAATATTATCTCATGAATACATTTGTCAATTTCGTGCCTGACATGCATCTTGATAATATATGCCGGATAATGTGGGTCAGACATCGGCTTTGATATCGCGTGAAAAGCATGACAAAAATGCTAATCTTTTTGGGATTAACTTACAGTAAAACCTGCATTTAGCAAACGGGCTTTTAAAGCCTGGTTGTTATACATTTCGCTATATTTAAAGAAATACATCTATGTTAAGTACAGTAAATTATTTGATTACGAATTTCAATAATTTTAGACATTTATGGTATATGTGTATATTGGGTATGACTGAATATTCTGACCATTGTCATTTAAAGGTGTCACTGTATTTAATGATGTACAGAATCAAGATTAGATGGATATATTGAATTCTTTAGAAAAAGAGAACTTTTTAAACATTATTACAAGCCATAAGAGTTTTCGGAAAACATTTTTAGGCAACTATTAGAAAAGAAGAAAAAATCGCCATGGTTTCATGAAAAGTATCGCGAAGCTATAGAAAACATTTTTAATTCTAAACGTGCTGACAATTATTCAGAAGAAAAAAGAATAGCCTTTTAAACAATAGAAAATTGTATGCAAATTCGTCAGGCTAAATTAAAGATTATATTATCAAGAGAAAACAAGACTGCCCTGTCCTGTTTTTATTTGGGGTCCAGCTGGGCTCCTTGCCGGTGATCCTGTGTTACTGGGACGTGTGGGGGTTGCGTTTATTGAACGCCAACTTTCCATGTTGATATTGTTTTTCATATTTCATATGTTAGTAAACAGTCCTCACGAAATATTTTGATTCATATTACGAAATATTAAGGGAAAAGTAAAAATGAAATTGTTCTTACTTTAAGGAGTATTTTTCAAAGCTAAATAACTGTTCAAGCGAGGATGTAAAATTTGAGCAACCTAAACGTGAGGTCCCTATTAGAACGGAAGCTTTAGATTCACTAATTACAGTCAATGAAATCATAAGAACTATCTCTTCATTGAGCTGGCATAAGAGCTGTGACCAAGAGCATATTTTTTGCAGACTTTTTCGTTGACGCAAAATCTTTATAACCAATCACGTAAGCCTACAAACTCAGTTTAACTAAATTCAGTATTGCTTATTCCCCTTTGTATATAAATACTTGTATCCAACTCAATTAGGCGACCTGAATCCACCTCTTTACAATTCTAAACCTCACCTTTTTATTAATAGGTTTAAAGTTTCATTTTTTTTTCACATTCAAGAATATTGGTTTCAATGCTATGCAAGTAAACAATGTTTCAATTTTATATAAATGCAATCACCAGTGTGAGATGTTAATTATCAAGGAAAGTGTTTAAAAAGTTTACAACCTTTCTTTTGATTGATTCAACTGCATATTTCTGTATGTATGATAGAAAGAACCTATTTTTAAGAAAAACGATTTGAAAGAATCGATATGAAGTGCGTCATATTAACGTTTGAAACGAAACCAATAAAAACGATTGTAAATAAAGCAATGCCACTATATTAAACTTTCATATGGAGCTAAACATGGAATACATTCAATACATGTTAAGCAATAGTACCAGTAGAATGTTATATCCATACAGAAAACAATTCAAAATTTTACAACTACCGCTACTCTTTTCATTCAAATAACTCGAGGTCAAAATCCAATTGGAAAAGGAACTTGACAACATAGGCAGTCATGAAAATCAGGACAGAATATATTGATGAAAAATAACAAGACGATGAGCTGACGCAATCCCTTTCTTCCTTTTCCTCTTCAGGGCCGCTATATTTCCAATTCCCACATTTCTGAAAGTTTTTGGGAATCTTTGGCATATCGTTTGGATTCCCAACTTGAATGAGAAGACCCATTCCAGTATTCAAATGAAACTGGATATGACAGTGGAAAAACCAGAATCCTGAAATATATGAGTGGTGTTAAAAATAAAACTGATTTGTATATTTCTTGGTCATATATTTAATTTTTCAACCAAGCATATTACACCAAAATCTTTAAATGTTGAATTCTGGTTATACCGGTTCTAGGGTGCGTGTATGGTAACTTGCACTTTTCAGTTCCGTCCAAACAGAGCCTGCAACATTTTTCAATTTCGTTGATTTTTGACGTTCTTAAGGAATTCTGTTTTCCCTATTGTATAGTGTCGTTAATAAATCTTGTTTTTTGTTAGATTGACAGTAGCGATGTTGTTCTTTTTTAGATTATCAGTAACGAAAAACATAAAAGGTTTAGAGTATGTGTACGTATTATTCTCATAAACGTATAGATGTCATTCGGAAAAACGGATATCTTTGACACAAAATCATGATAATAAATTATAATTGAAAAACCTTTACCTGGGTTATCTGCATGGAAACGTAAAATTACATAACCACCGTCAGGGACAGTGACCGAATCTTTGGCAAGGGGATCAACAAGATTACGAGTAAGGTTTCCATTCTCATCTAGGCGTTTAACTTCCTCAATTGAAGTAGACTGTCCAAGCTTGAGATAAGGTTAAAAAAACGGTTCGTTTGTATTTTTATATTGTCAATCAAAACATAATTGCATAAAATAGATCACTTAAAAGAAATCGTGTTTACTCTAGAATGTGTCTAAAATATTTATTTATTTAATAAATACATGTATTAGATAAATCAAACGATTAAAACAACTTAACATTATAATAAAACGAAAGCACTTATATAAAAAAAGTATTTTATATCATAAAGGTAATGACATTTTCTGGAGTTTTCACTTCTTTAAACTTTGCATGCTGTTGGTAAAAATGAGTGTCACCAACTTCACTCTTGAGTTATCAGCCATAGAATCTGGATAATCGTTTTGTTTGACCTCAATGCCAGGGCTGATAACTTATACAGTCTACCAAATTTTGTTTTATACACTGGATTATGTTTTTCTTTTTATGCTTGATCACAATACAAAATAACACGTAATTACATTAATTATTTCTGGTATATCTTTTCATGTTGACTAAAAGGACTTAAATTCTTTAAGTCACCTTTTAAGAAAAAAAGGCAGATGTTTAGGAAAAAAAAAGTATTGTTTACCATCAATGTAAATTATGCAGAAAAGCCCAATCCAGGGACAGAGTACTCAAAACGAGAACGATGACCCCTATTATTTTCGCTTAAAATGTTTCTGTTATATTCTAACATCATTCCAAGTTAAAACAAATTCTATTTAACAATTTTATCATTGCCGAAAACTCAAGAAAACGTTTTTAAAAACTACATGTTCACCCTGTATGCAGACCAATACAACACACAATGAAATCATAGATGTTAATAAAAAGTTTTATTGTTAGACGCAAAGTATAGTGTATTTATATTTAAGAATTTTAGCATGCATATAATGCATATTTTTTGTTTCACATGCAAGGTATCATTGCAGACATGTACATACCTTGTCCATGCCAACGACGTAGAACTTGTGACCATGTAGATGCATTGGGTGGTTGGCATTAAATGTGACACCTTCATCAATAACAATTATCTCAACCGTGTCATATAATTGTACATGTAGACGGTAGACACACTCACAAAACTCCTCTGTGCAATTTTTTCCCGTGCTCTCGCTGTCACAAAACTCACTCTGTGTGTAATGATTTATTGCGTTGATTTTACAACATTTCACTTTCTGATATATAACTACATCTGATACAACTACATTGTTGCAACCTATCAAATATTATTTAAAGCATAGTACAAATAAAAATTAGTTACTTAATTCATTTGAATAAAACTTAAGGTAACTTATTGTTTATTGATAGAAGAGAAATCACACACAATAAAATGAGATTGATTGATGTAAATATTCCAAAACACGATGCTGAAAACTTATTACTAAATAAAGCTGTTAGCTATGATTTCACAGTAAATGACATATGTGCCAGAGTTCATGGCTTTAATGAAATCCCCAGATTTATACCAATACATCATATAAGTATACAATATTTCAAAAATTATTGTGTTTATAATATTATCATTTTAATTCTTTTTAGAATTTAGAATATTTCATTGAAGTGTAATCGGGAAATAAAACAAAATGAATACATATTTCTGCAAAATTACCTGGTTTATGTCGGAATATTGTGAGAGTTGTGGCGACGATGGTAGTCGTAATGATATGTGGTTAATCTGAGTCATGTACAATTGTTTAGATCTTTGTAAAGCTAAGATAGGATATAACGAGGCATCATGAAAATGATAGTTGTCAATCTTGTTGAAATCCATAGCAAGGTAAAATTTCTTGTCAGGGATCTCTTTCAACCCAGCTTTTCCACTCTGGCGCGACTTCAACTCACTAACTTGAATATTTGATTCATCACCTTTCATGTTCCAAGGATTTAATTTCTATCAAATATAACATAACTCGTAATCTGTATCAGCAAAATCTGCGAGAACGCTGTTAAATTGAACATGAGAGCTTGAGATTGCGCGTACATAATTTATGTGTTGAATTGTTGATAAAACTGTTCTTTTTTCAATTATGAAAATACTATATTTGTGAAAGTATAAGACTTCTAAAAATGTATGCATAACTACTTTTAAAGAACAACGTAAGTAATACAAGTACTACAACTGACAGGGAAACTGAATTAGATGTAAATGCTATTAAATATTGTTTCAAAAAAAGTACCACGAAGTTTATTTTATTCAAAATCATTGCAGAATATAATAACATATACATGTATTAAACTTTTATTTGATTGACAGTAAGCACGAGATCAATGTATTTTTACCAATCCAGGTCTGTCTGCGTCCTCCCATGTAGTACTTCCGGTAGGTTCTTCATCAGGGGCACCAGCATATCGCAATATAGCAACCTGTATTTCAATTGTGACTGTGTATCAACGTTATGATTACAAAGTAAGAAATAACTTAAAGGTTTTGTGTAACCGACAGAGAACAAAAAAAGACTCGTAACAATTACGTGGTACCATTATACTGTAATTTCTTATAGATAAAGTAGCATGGTGTCAAATAATTGATTTGATATTGACGTAGTTTTTTGATCTCCTGTATTTTTCCTTCCAGTATAAAGTTAGAGCGGATTGTTTTTAAAGCTTACCACTGATACTAAAACATTTGATTGAACGAAGGATTGGCTATTTTTTAAATTGTAAACAATTCTTTTTTATGAATCCATAACTGTATATAAGCTGCGTCACGACAAAACCAACACAATTGGTTTGCGACCAGCATGGATCCATACCAGCCTTCGCATCCGCGCAATCTGATCAGGATCCATGCTGTTCGCTATCAATTTCTCTACTTGTAATAGAGTTGGTAAGCGAACAGCATGGATCGCGGATGTGCAGGCTGGTCTGGATCTATGCTGGTCGCAAACACATAATGTTGGTTTTGTCGTGACACGGCTCATATATCTTAATTTCAAACATCTTGAAGTCCAACTTACCTGTTTGACCTTTGAGAAACCACAGACACCAAGACCTCTGACCCTGATCCAGTAATTCCCTACAGGCTGCGACGCATTCAGTACAAAGTCAAACCTCTCTCCAGCAAAAATGATAAACGAATTGACCTCAATCTTCTCAAATGGACTGCCATCAGATGCTATCATTGTGAGCGTATGTCCATCAATGGAAATCTGTTTAGCAAAAATGACTTATTATGGTTTGATTTTTTTTTCAAATGTCATTTATTCAGTTGAAATCTTGAAATATATTTATAAAAAAGATGATAATTTTTATAAAATCACTGTCAAATATGGATTATTTTTTATTTTTGTACAAGGACAAACAAAAAAAAAATGAATATATAACAAAATTTTCATTCGTCATTCCCAAAAAAAAAAAGTTTCCCGTAAACCAGCTTAACATGAATTCATTTCAAAGGTTTCGATAACAATAAATGTGCAATGAAACCGGCAATACCAATGCTTATCATTTAAACCTCCTGTCTCCAAAAGAATTAAAAGAAAACTAAAGAAGTTCTTAACATCCTGTATATCCAGTAACGCAGGAATGTGAAAATAATGCAAAATTTGCGCAAAAATAACGCCGAATTATTGAACAGCTATGATCGTAACGTTAACCACGGTAAGATGAATAAGCGCATACGGCTGTAATGACAATATACTTTAACCAGCGTTACAAATATTTTCAGCTATAATTATGTTTACTTTTAAACACCATTCGTGAGAGGATGACGACCTGATAACGCTTTCCTTTTTTGTCAATATTAAAGTACAAAAATCCTTTTAAAACTTTATTGCCATGATATCCGGTATATCTTAACTACAAGAGTCATATTGTACTTCAAGGAAGCATTCAGGTAACCAGCATTTCTTCTGTCACAGTGGATCATCCGCGTAATTGGCTTTACCTCATAAAATAGTCTCGATCACATTTTTTATCTGCTAATTCCAGTAATATGGCACGAGAAGTGTGGAAAAATGTCTGAGGAATAACGAATTTATAAAACAATAATGTAATGTATACGTTATTGTTTTAATACAATAATATCGACGAAATGCAAAAGCCGCTTTCAAAACAATAACCAGGTCGTCTGTCTTACGAATGATCTTGAATAGCACACACTTAATAAGGTTTAAAATATAACGTCTCCTCAACCGTATGCGAATTTTTTTTCAGTATGATTTACAATAAAGTCGCTCTCTTCGGTCATAGAATTGCACAATTATGCGTTACTATTACACAAATCGTGCATGATTTTCACATTCTGGTGTTACCATGAATATACATGATGTACAATTACTTCATTTGTTGACTTACTTGTAAAGGGCAGTTAAGGATCCCATTACTTATTGTTCTAAACCTGTATCTCTTGCCTTGTGTCACGTGAAATATTTCGACAGGTGTATAACTAGTGGTATTTGAAGTGGAATCGAAAAATTCATGAAATACTCCTTTTCCTGTAAAAAAAAACAAGCAAACTCCAATGTGCTTCCCTTTATGCAGTAAATAAGAATTGAAGCAGGTCATATTTAATATTTTGATTTTTTATCCTTATCCACTCTTGTATAGTAACAAATTTGATAGATGAAGTTACATTCTCTTTTATACCTTAATACTTTTTGGTTTATCAAGATTATTGGTTAGAAACAGCGCACTGGCATTAGCTACATTTTGACATTGATTCATGTTCATCGAAAATCTGTTGTACAGCATCGGCGTGTGATGGCGGCCACAATCACAATATAAGGTTTCGTGAAAAAAGTTCTTTTGCAGTCTCAAATGTCAAAGGTTTTGGTTCAAAATACTTTGCCTACGTGGGTTGTAAACTATGCAATGGGTTATCATCTTCAATAGCCTGTCCCATATTGTTAAGATTGGTGTCAAAAGCCAAGTTTTATAATTTTTGTAATTAGGTATGTGGTATTATGTGTATAACTAACTAACTAACTAACTGACTGACTGACTGACTGACTGACTGTCTCACTGACTGACTGACTGACTAACTAGCCAATGCATTTCACTTATCTTAACCAGTCTTAATCCTACAACGCTAGTCAGAAATGGTGCTTTTTTATTTATTCTTTTATTTTAAATATGTGATGCATTTTACTTCTCATGTCATTCATTATAAATACATGTACATGTCATGTACAAAAAAAAACACAATGGAATTTCTATTTTTTGTCTTATCCTCCTAACTTAGTACTTGGTTAATACTTACGCCTGTATTTTATATAATCATTTTACATTTTATGATAACAACATGTTTGTTACCCTTGTATGCATTGTGATACCGAAATAAGGCGGTGGGCTGCTAGAGTCATGTG
Source organism: Ruditapes philippinarum (assembly GCF_026571515.1). Classification (NCBI taxonomy): domain Eukaryota; kingdom Metazoa; phylum Mollusca; class Bivalvia; order Venerida; family Veneridae; genus Ruditapes; species Ruditapes philippinarum. Next base: position 61,718 of record NW_026853891.1, read on the forward strand.
ATACCGAAGTAAGGCGGTGAGCTGCTAGAGTCCTGTGATACCGAAATAAGGCGGTGAGCTGCTAGAGTCCTGTGATACCGAAATAAAGCGGTGAGCTGCTAGAGTCCTGTGATACCGAAATAAAGCGGTGAGCTGCTAGAGTCCTGTGATACCGAAATAAAGCGGTGGGCTGCTAGAGTCATGTGATACCGAAGTAAGGCGGTGAGCTGCTAGAGTCCTGTGATACCGAAATAAGGCGGTGAGCTGCTAGTGTCCTGTGATACCGAAATAAAGCGGTGAGCTGCTAGAGTCCTGTGATACCGAAATAAAGCGGTGAGCTGCTAGAGTCCTGTGATAACCGAAATAAAGCGGTGAGCTGCTAGAGTCCTGTGATACCGAAATAAGGCGGTGAGCTGCTAGAGTCCTGTGATACCCGAAATAAAGCGGTGAGCTGCTAGAGTCCTGTGATACCGAAATAAAGCGGTGAGCTGCTAGAGTCCTGTGAGTACCGAAAATAAAGCGGTGAGCTGCTAGAGTCCTTTGATACCGAAATAAAGCGGTGAGCTGCTAGAGTCCTGTGATACCGAAATAAGGCGGTGAGCTGCTAGAGTCCTGTGATAACCGAAATAAGGCGGTGAGCTGCTAGAGTCCTGTGATACCGAAATAAGGCGGTGAGCTGCTAGAGTCCTGTGATACCGAAATAAGGCGGGTGAGCTGCTAGAGTTCTGTGATACCGAATAAAGTGCGGTGAGCTGCTAGAGTCCGTGATACCGAAATAAGGCGGTGAGCTGCTAGAGTCCCGTGATACCGAAATAAGGCGGTGAGCTGCTAGAGTCCTGTGATACCGAATAAGGCGGTGAGCTGCTAGAGTCCTGTGATACCGAAATAAGGCGGTGAGCTGCTAGAGTCCTTGATACCGAAATAAGCGGTGAGCTGCTAGAGTCCTGTGATACCGAAATAAAGCGATGAGCTGCTAGAGTCCTGTGATACCGAAATAAGGCGGTTGAGCTGCTAGAGTCCTGTGATACCGAAGTAAGGCGGTGAGCTGCTAGAGTCCTGTGATACCGAAGTAAGGGCGGTGAGCTGCTAGAGTCCTGTGATACCGAAATAAAGCGGTGAGCTGCTAGAGTCCTGTGATACCGAAATAAAGCGGTGAGCTGCTAGAGTCCTGTGATACCGAAATAAGGCGGTGAGCTGCTAGAGTCCTGTGATACCGAAATAAAAGCGGTGAGCTGCTAGAGTCCTGTGATACCGAAATAAAGCGGTGAGCTGCTAGAGTCCTGTGATACCGAATAATAAGCGGTGAGCTGCTAGAGTCCTTTGATACCGAAATAAAGCGGTGAGCTGCTAGAGTTCCTGTGATACCGAAATAAGGCGGTGAGCTGCTAGAGTCCTGTGATACCGAAATAAGGCGGTGAGCTGCTGAAGAGTCCTGTGATACCGAAATAAGGCGGTGAGCTGCTAGAGTCCTGTGATACCGAAATAAGGCGGTGAGCTGCTAGAGTTCTGTGATACCGAAATAAGGCGGTGAGCTGCTAGAGTCCCGTGATACCGAAATAAGGCGGTGAGCTGCTAGAGTCCCAGTGATACCGAAATAAGGCGGTGAGCTGCTAGAGTCCTGTGATACCGAAATAAGGCGGTGAGCTGCTAGAGTCCTGTGATACCGAAATAAGGCGGTGAGCTGCTAGAGTCCTGTGATACCGAAATTAAAGCGGTGAGCTGCTAGAGTCCTGTGATACCGAAATAAAGCGATGAGCTGCTTAGAGTCCTGTGATACCGAAATAAGGCGGTTGAGCTGCTAGAGTCCTGTGATACCGAAGTAAGGCGGTGAGCTGCTAGAGTCCTGTGATACCGAAGTAAGGCGGTGAGCTGCTAGAGTCCTGTGATACCGAAATAAAGCGGTGAGCTGCTAGAGTCCTGTGATACCGAAATTAAAGCGGTGAGCTGCTAGAGTCCTGTGATACCGAAATAAAGCGGCGAGCTGCTAGAGTCCTGTGATACCGAAATAAAGCGGCGAGCTGCTAGAGTCATGTGATACCCGAAATAAAGCGGTGAGCTGCTAGAGTCCTGTGATACCGAAATAAAAGCGGTGAGCTGCTAGAGTCCTGTGATAACCGAAATAAAGCGGCGAGCTGCTAGAGTCATGTGATACCGAAATAAAGCGGCGAGCTGCTAGAGTCCTGTTGATACGGAAATAAAGCGGTGAGCTACTAGAGTCGTGTGCGAAAATTAAGCATCTGGACGACGTAAACAAATATTGCTATAGTACAAAATACTGATAAGATGACTGCGATTACTATGGAATGCGCTGAACAATGTTTAACTTTTGCATTCAAATTTCCCTTTTATGTTTGACGGAATTTGCAAAGAAGTAAAACGTTATACTGGCTGACAGGGCTGATAAAATACAGTAAAAGAGTTGTAAGCTTAGTGTATAATTTTTATTTGAAACTTTATTTGCATAAAATTCTCGGGGCTAGCCGCTATGTGCTTTGCTTTGCATACACTTTCGATAGTTAAGAACAATTTGCATACATTTAATGGCAATAAAACTTGTAAACTGCCCAACTTTCGAAAAGTTTATATCATATGCGAAAATTAACTTATTTCACAGACTGTTGACACAACTTACCATTAATGAGCATGGACCTTGGGTTGCTATCTCTCCCTGCATGATGAAGATGAGCAAATGTATTAATACTCAATTCCACTAACCAATCAGTTACAAGCATGGTATGCTCAGGTAAGTCCTCGTCGTACAGACCTAGATGAGACTCAAACTCGATTGCTTGGCGAACAACAAATACACCATAAACGCCATCTGACCTCTGAAGACCGGAATGAGCATGCCAGTAATGTGTTCCTGCGTTTTCAGCTTTGAATCTGACAACATATAGTAAATCTTGAAAAAATCACTCGTTTTAGAAAGTTATTGAACACAGAAAGCTGTCAAAGATATTGTAAGAATAATTAAAACTGTATATAATACATATTCGTGCATAACAAAGCAGGTGTACGACATGCATTAACGGACATAATCGTGCGCGCTCTTGCTGCACCGTTTTAAATGTTATGTTTTTTACTCTGGGTGACATGACTGCAATGACAACCACATTCATTTCATTTTCAAAACAAAACTGTCAAATGACATCGCACTCGCACATAAAAAGCATGACGAAACTTGTTTATACGAAAACAAATACCGAACCTAAAAATTACGAAATACTTTTATGCAAGTATATACTTTTATGCAAGAATAGATCTAGTTCCCTGGGATTTTACTAAACCCATCATGCTATGGGTTCAGTAATATAATGCGTCCCCGTGCTACGAAAAAAGTTGAATTAGCCTAAAATATAGAATAATTGTCATGGTAAATTGAAACCTTAAATGTCGCCCAGTTTCCAAATACCCCTTACTTATATATGTGTCGATTACTTTTATTTAAAATCTAACACGTTAACACTTTAAGATAATTTAAAATTAAAAAAAAAGTGATATTTCTGTGAATCTATTCTTTTCACAATATTGTATGCTACTCTTCATCATTTCAGGGTTGAGCTGCAGGCATAAAGTAACCTTGTCTCATTTATTTTATATACCTATACTGAAATGTTGCTCCTTCCGGGATTGGACATTGTGTCACCATAGCAACACCGTCCATATGCTGGGAACCATTCTGCAAAATACCATGCCAGTGGATGCTGGTTCCCACACCCCCTGCTAAGTGGTTCTTGACATTCACAATCACAGTGTCTCCTTCACATACCTGGATAAAATAATTCACCATGTATTGTTATATCATGTTACAATTTATACATGTGTAGTATTGGTTTCTAATATCTTACTGTTTTTGTTGTAGACCATCACATCACTAAATATAAAATAGAAATTGTTGAATAAACACGGTAGTTTCTGGGTTACAATTTTAAAGAACATTCTGATATAGGTCTTAATTTACATAAATTATAGCACAATTCCTGTTGAGATTACCTAAATGTTATTTACTTCAACAAGAAACAAAACAAGGTCTTACATGTATTCCGGGTCCTGGTAGCATTCTGTTAACGACATTGATACCACGTGACACGCCATCAGCTGGGATACAGTGAGGCCGGGAACAATCCGTCTTATTATACGGACAATCATAGCAAGCCTTTGAAAGAGTAAAGTACAACTCCACCGTAAAATCGTACGAACACATCATCGGGCGATTTACTTGACATGCTCGTAAACAAGGATGTGTTCTGTATGATTCTAGATCTGTTCAAATATAAACGAATTCTTTAAACCTTCTATAATTTGACGTTTGGTTTAGAATCATGCAGTTTGCTACAGAATAATATACAGCTTTATACTTTTTACATAGATAGCATACTGTTCAAGGGAAGTAACTACTATATGTAGTTAATGCTGCGCCGAGGCATTAATAATCAATTATTCAAAAGTTATTTATATAATGATATTTAAAACAAAATTTGTTTTGTGATTATAGTTTCAGTATTCTGTTGAATGCAATTGTATTAACATCAGGGGTTTTACTATAGAAACGGATAACACACCTATGGTTATGTTTATATGAAAATGAAGATCTATGTCAAGGAAACATTTATCTATTTTACAGTATGTTTTACCTTGTGATAGTTGACTTGATACACACAGGAAAAGGTAGCTCAATGCAAGAAATACTTTATCCAAACGTGCCATTCTTTATCACTTCTGCAGGCTTTGGGCTTGTAAATTATCTGAATATTATTCTACCTGTCCTGAATTATATGATATATACAATTTATTTATTACAAGTGTTGTATCCGTGAGATTTTTTTATCAGTGCAACTTTTAAAGGAAGTAAAGAAATACATTTTTACAAAAGAATAATCAAGAAAGACAAGACAATAATTAAAATATCAAAAATATATTTTAACATAATTTGAAATACTTCTTAACAAACTCTTTGACCATAAATGCTAAAAACAATAAATTAAAAAGAATAATGAAAAACACACAAAAATGATGATACATATTATGTATTCTATAAAGTAAACGTTATAGATACATTTTGAAGAACGTTTATAGTTTTTTTTTAATGAGTAGCGTGGGTTATCGATCATTTTTTGCGAAGTAGATTACAGAATAAAAAAAATCAAAGATGGTAAATTGTAATGTTTCTTATTTTAACTGTGTACTAAGATGAGCATATTGTCAATCTAATATATGTTTGCGTAATAGGAGAAAATAGCATTTATTGCTTCCTATTATACAGCAAAGCATAAGCACTGATGTTTTTGTTGTTACTTTTTTGTCGTTAGCGCATTTCGAACCTGATCAACATTTCAAAACGAGTCAATTTTGCTTTTGTTTTCGACGAACATACTTACCGTTTTTATCAAACTAATAACACGCGTTTAAATATTGAAATATATCCGACATAACAGTACACTTTTATTGATCAATTGTCAATCTAATAAATATTACTTGACAAGCAATCATTTTAACAGTTTAAGAAAATTTCAAATCGAAGCTTTTTTTTCAAATTAATTTCTAGTGATAGATACATGTACCACAAAAAATATGCGATTAAGTTTGTGCTTTCGTGGGGCAAATGCCTGGTATAAATATACTCTTTTTGCATGCAAGAATAATGCAAAGTTAATTATTCAGTACAATTAGTTAATTATTCATTACAATTATCATGTAACTGTCAGAACATGTATTTTATAAAACACATAAACATCATATATGATTTGAATGATTTTAGCAACTGTTGTAATCAGAGTTACTCAATAAAACATGTATATTAGTAACTTTGTCATTTATAATAACAGTGTTTAGCTCTTTGACATTAGATTGCGGTATTTCGGCGTGCGGGCTGATGAAGGGGTGGGCTTGAATAATATATTCTGTGCACAACCCCTCCTACGTTTCTCAAAGGATTAAAACTAAACTTTCACAGAAACATTTTTATCAAGTGCCCTGGCGCATATTGTCGGTGTTTTGCAATGGTGTAGTAATAACCCCTTGTTAAGAAATTCTGTTAGAGAAATACACTACTACTTCGTTTCTTAAGGGATTGTAACAAGTTTTTCACAGAAGCTTTGCAATCGAGTGCTTTTGTGCACATTGTCTGTGTTTTTCGATTCAAACATTTTTAGCGGAATAATGACCCTTTGTTTAAAAAGAACTAGTAAAACAAACAGAGAAATACACCTCTGTTCTCAACTGCTACTGTATTTCTTAAACAATTTTGACTTAACTTTTACAGAAACTCTTTTCATCAAGAATAAGTGCCCTTGCGCTTAGTGTTGGTGTTTTGCGTATCAAACATTTAGGCCAGAAATATGGCTCTTTGTTAAAAAAAAAAGAAAGAAAAAAAAAAGAAAGAAAAAAAACACAACAGAGAAATATTATTCTATTCTAAAATCCTACATTTCTCAAGCAATTTTGATTAAACTTTCAAGGAAGCTTGGTCATTATGTGTCCTGGCGCATATTGCCGGGGTTTTATTATTCAACTTTTGGCGGATTGTTGCCTTTTTTATTTATTTTGTTGTGTTTTTTTTCAACCCCTAGAAATACACTTCTGTGCGTAACTTTTTTTTAAGAAACCATTCAAACTTAAATATAAGAATAAGATTTTATATATATATCTATGCTGCTTTACATCATATAATATCACTGTACAAATTCCATAACAAATTCCAAGTTTCTTACTGTTGGAATAATATGCACCTAATAAGATACAATTAGCATTTCAAACATAAAGAAACATAGGGAAACATAAAGGATACAAATTAATATTCATCTATGCATTATATATGTAAAAAATAAAAAAGACGCCCAAAAATGTTTAAATTGCAAAATGCTAACAATATAGACCACGTTATTTGATGACAAATGTTCTGTGAAACATGATTTAATTTATTATTTTTTATCAAAGAAGACTAATTTCAGTAATCTGTTTAATCGCACATAAGAAAGGTCTTTTTAATTTGCATTGTTACTCTCATATGTTTTGTATAGATATTTGCATCACGCATCGACATGTTGATGTTGTTTTTCTTAAATTTTAATTTCAATATCATAAAAAAGATTGCTTTGAATGAATGTTAGATTGTGTCCCTTGTTGTGTATTTCCTCCCTGTTCAGTTTTAAAGTCATCAACACCGTGCAACAATGCCGTTTTTCTTCTCGTAAAGTATAAAAACATGTGTACAACTGTTTATCCCTGCATCAGCATGTGTTTGGATGGACTTATATGCAAACAATAATTACAATAAAAAATTAATAAACACTCAGTTTGACTTTCGCCTCTCTTAGCCAGTTCATTTGTATACGTGCATTAATTATATTTCATTGCTTCTTTAAAATATTATGTAACGCTTGCACGTCTTAAATTGAATTTGTAATTTTATTGTTGAATATTGATTAACGCTTCTTTTTTTATTTCTCAATATCCCGAATTTGCGATTTTCATTCTTTTCATTGTTGCAGAGGCAAAATTTCTAAAAAATTTCCCATTTTGAAAAAAAAATTCATTCTCCTTTCAAAATCACAACATGCAGATATTAGAATCTTTCATTCTTTCCTCCAATGACACACGGACCAATGTGGATAATAAGCTATGTTTCTCTCAAAATAATAATTAATTTTCTAGAAGGAAATAAAGAAAAAACTATACTTTATAAAAGCAGATTTACGAGTATATCAATTTGCATAGACGTGAAAATAAAATGCAATTGACTGCATTTAAATAGAACTGTATATCTTTTTAAAATGTCTTTGATTAAAGTACATATTAAAGTTTTACCATAAAATTGATATTAAGATAAAAATACACAGTATTTACCCTTCGGTTTGTATCAAAGTCCAATTTATGTTTTAGATAGAAATGAACTTTGACATTAATAACACAGGAGGACACAGGGTAGTTTTGCAAATCATGCGGGTATCGAGGTCAATGACCCATATAAGTAAAAAGTACATCGGTAATATAAACAAGTAGATCGGAATATCTAATGTCAAAAAGTCAATGGACATTATCTAAGATAAAAAATTAATATGAAGCAGATGTAAGTAATTATTATAAAAAAACAGGCTACAATGGCAATACTGCATTTGGGCCGCGTCACGACAAAACCAACATAGCGCGTTTGCGACCAGCATGGATCCAGACCAGCTTCGCGATCAGGATCCATGCTGTTCGCTATCAGTTTCTCTACTTGTTATAGGGTTTGTAAGCGAACAGCTTGGATCCTGATCAGGCTGTGCGGATGCACAGGCTGGTCTGGATCCATGCTGGTCGCAAACGCACTATGTTGGTTTTGTCATGGCGCGGCTCAATTAATCTAAATCAGTCAGCATAAGTTCTGATCAGTATTGCAGTTAAATAAAGCTATCATAACTCGACAATCATGTTGAACTGCTGGCGCCTGATATTTTACTTTAAGATATACCATTGTCGCAGATATATTGAAAAAAATATATCGTTACAGTTCTAAAGGAACTGCCTGGCGTAAAATACATTTTAGTGTATGTTTAAGACTATTTGATGAATCTGTTTTAGAAGTACTCTCCGTTATATCAATTTCGACAAACGAGTTACAAAATGAATTTATATTACATTTTCAATATACATTTTTTGTCTTGTTATATAACAATATGTTTCTACCAAATTCAGTTTATAAATAATGCGCGATGATAAGTATTTAAACTTTTAACAATCACTTTTGAAGTTTTTGATGATATAATAATCTTTTTTCAGATATTTCTTTTTTAATTGACTTCATTCTTTCAAATTTGCCGATGCGTGTTATTTTACAATTGAAAGTAAATAATGTAAACATATTTTTTGTAAGTACACCATTTAACCTTGATTGATTTATTTCATTTATTGTGTTTTACAGCGTGACACTCACCCTACATTATTTGACATTAGTCTAATGGTCTAAATATTCAAATTTTATCAACATTTACAATAGGGTATTAATAAGGGTGGATCAAGAAGAACCACTGTCTACCGGATTAGGACATACACATGATACAAATCCTAAGGGCACGCGAACGTAAATTCTTAAGAATAAAGAAAATCAAAAAGCTGCAAACAATTTGGTATTTTCTTTTCTTTGCAATCTAAATCGTCCTGTATATCTGTACGTATTTCCATGTATATATATATATATATATATATATTTTTATGTACTATAATTCATCTTTCAGTGCACCACAGTTTGATACATGCAGGATTTTGCATGACTAGAGTTGAAACAAAAATTCATTTATGTTCATTTTTTTATGACAGCCACACTGTATCTGTATAACATGGCTACTTCCTTAACAAAGACACTTTAAAATAATAAAAAAAAAAACAAAACAATAGTTGCCTCGACTGGGATTTGAATCCCAGACCTTTCACACACTAAACGAGCGCGTTACCCCTGTATCACGGAGAAGTCATACGAAGAAAGTCTGAATAAATTCAAGTAATTCTGAATTTAGAATTTCCATTGCATTTCGGGTTTGTAATCCTTATTAATTTCGAGGTATTTTGTTCACGATAAAACTGTTGTTGTGAGGAATATCTAATTTAGGTGTCTATGACCGTTCAGTTTTGGTGGTATGTTACCGGTTATCCGTCCGGTACCCAATCGCAACTACTCGGCCCTTTCCGTCAGTCTTCGGATAAGGACCTCGAACACAATAGTATGAATACACAGAACGGATGCGGTATTCCGGTCTAACCTACGCTAAGAAACTAAACATGTAAACAAATAGTAATTTAATGCTGGGAGTTGTTGACAAGTTTATTTCCAATATATGTAGTTAAAGTCCACCTAAAATAAGTGAATTCATAGGTACAAAAGCAAACAAAACATTATTTCTATATTTACTAGTATGGCTGTAGAAACCGAAAGTACAAAAAAACCAACCTTTTGACATTTAGTCGGATTTGTTCAAAATTGAACATCAGTGGGCATATTTAATTTACAAATTGTTGTCAGACATATTTTCAAGCATAGGAGTACCGGAACAGACATTAGATGTCAAATATTTACATTCGTTTTACATTATATCTGTTTCTGTTTACATTTGTAAACCACGTGGTAGAACTATTCTCGATCCGTATCATTGTGTACACCGGTCTTACTGACGGTCGATAATTGAGACCGGTGTGTATACAATGCAATCCGTATTGTTTCCGAGGTTAATATTATAGATAATAGCCGAGGCAGTTCCGAATGTCCGGTACCCTGTCATTCGGAACTGCCTCGGCTATTATCTATAATATCCTTATCCGAAGACTGACGGAAAGGGCCGAGTAGTTGCGATTGGTACCCTGTGTCTATTCGTTAGAGTTTTATACGATACAACGTGTTCTTAGGTAGCACTCCACAGTTAATTTCAAGTTCCTGCCGTCAATGTCCTACAAGCAATACTTTTAATAATTCTGATACCAAACCTGGAAAAAGAAAACACATTTTGTTGAGAACATATATGACATAAGATTGCAAATCTACAAAGGAATTATCCCATCTGCAATAGGCAGGCAGTCAAAAAAGTTGCAATTCATTCAATTGAAGCCCAAAATCTACAGTGGCCCGAGACCCAAAACAACACATTTTCGGCCCTCTGGCAAAAAATATCTGCAAATATACAGGCTAAAGGAACACCGTCTCTGCTTTAACAACTCCCTATTCATGCAAAATATCACAAAGAAACAAGTCCTCAACCTTGTCGATTTTTTGCTACTGCTTAAAGTTTGTACCCCCCTGTAAAATGACTTCTTTTTACCGTGCATGCTGTTTTTAAAAAGCAATGTTTACAAAAAATGGCGGCCTTGACATATATAATCAACAGCATGTGATTTCTGGCCATGTTTTCGAATTTGCCAGTGATCATATTAGATGTCACAAAAACAAATTTCATGCTGAAAATGCATTTTAAAGACAACCAGTCATTTGACAACCAGTCATTTAAATCCAGAATATTCACTATATCCAGGGAAATGAAAAATCTGACAATGAACACTTATTATCGTTTGATCCGAATGGATCGCAACATGTGAAACTGGATTAACGCCACAATTTCTTATACCAAATCTATGTTTATTCATTCTGCATGATACATTTTGATAAGTCTGACCTACGTATTGCTTTTTACAGCCTTTAATGTAATGAGGTAAATTACATTACGCGTAGTACAGTTAACATCATTGTGTAAATCAAAAGAACGACCTGTTATGCTGCTATTAAATTGTGAACCAACAATTATATTGTTACAATGTGAACATCTACGCTAGATAAAAATGTGCGATCAAGTAAAGCCTTCTCATAAGATAATCTCGAATGTTTTAAGGACGTCTATATGCTAAAATAGGTTTGAACTTAGTATGTATATTTTTAACGCTTTCTTATCAGACAAAAGTAATAGATCCAACTATTTATTTAAGATTTCACCAATATTAGGCAGAGATGTATTAAAACATACAGTTAAAGGTATTATTGAACTAGTACTTTTAACGACAGGACTAAGAGCATCATTTTGGGACATGCCTTCAATTTTAGACAACGCTTTCTCAATAAAAGATTTAGGATAATTTCTATCAGAAAATATCTATTCAACGTATCTAAAGACTGCTTAAAAGTACCGTCATCGGAAATGACACGTCTATAACGTTTAGCTTGACTATTCATTTCTTAAAAAAAAGGATTGAATTTTAAATAAATGTTTAAAAAGATGAAAACTTACCCTGCGATTGACATCTTTTATAGTCACATCTGGTGTTATGCTTCACATCTGATGCAGCGGAAATTCACATATAATTTTTACCGATGCTCATTTTTGAGATACATATGGGGTTCAACCCCGTATCTTTTGTCAAATTTGTATTTTTTATAAATATTCCAAGCTAATTTCAAGCTGTTTTAACCAAAATTTTTAGTTATATATTTTTTGCGCTAACTGTGATACAAGGTTACTTTGAACATTATATTTTATTGAGAAAGTAAAGTAATGTCTCTGCAGAAACAGAGAGGATTTATTTCATGCTTTCCAGTGTTTTATTGTAATATATCAGATGATTATAATTATTCTGATAAACCACTAGTGAAATTTATGAAATATAATTTTCACTGTAGCCGGACTATATCTGAATGCGGATGAAAAGAAAATCATAACTAAATGGAATAACAGGCAGAAATAAATGCCGTCATACGTAAATTTTGCTTCTTTAGGAAAAGAAAGTCGATGTTACCATACATCATGTTTAAAATGTAACAAAATTAGAGAAATCTAACAGAACTATATTTCAAAAATAATGATGTGACGTCATGATGTGATGACGTCACAAAGGAGAATGCGCGACGTTACGCGGCAAAATCAGTAAAAAATACTTAAAATCACTTAAAAAGCATGAAATAAAAAGAAAATTTATTTGTTTTACATATAAGATTGAAATATATTTCATTCGTGAACACCAGCTATTATATTTTCACTCGTGGCTACGCCACTCGTGAAAATATTGCATCTGGTATTCACTCAGTGAAATTATATTTCAATCTTACATGCAAAACAAACAAATATCCTCTATATATTTAATTGAGAAGGTATGATTGCGTCTTTTCCATAAGTATACTTAAGACATGACCTTTGGTCTTTACCTATCGTCACGCAATAAGGTTTTAGGCAAAAATCAATCTCATTTGCCAACGAAGTTTCTTTACAACTTGAACACGATGTTAATTATATGTTAATACAAATTTACATTTATGTTATCTTTTGACATGTTAGGTAGCAAGATCTACATAAAGTAATGGGTATTATTATATCAATTTTTATATAGATAGTGACAGGAACCGGGTTAAAGATGTAAGGTAAAGAAAATGTAGGATAGCTAACTGCAGGTTTTGGTTACTTAAACGCCGTCAAATTTAACTTCATCTTTTCCAACCAAGATCGTATTTCATGACATAAAAAATCTTTAAGTTCAAAACGTTTGGTTTTGTGTTTGTGTTTTTTCCTTAAAATTTCATGTTTTAGTTTTCCCCAATCATTTAAAGCAAGTTTTATACTATGCTTTTATTAACAACTTTTTCAGAGTTGCTTTTAGTTTTCAAGCCATCAGCATTTGACATTTTGCTGTTTTGGATGTTTCAAGTGATTCCTTGCCCTCTGTTTTCTTACAGTAAACATAAGTAGGTTTAAAAAACAGACTTTTTTAATTTTCATTTATTGATATATTTCATATTTGGAAATATTTTGTGCTGTTATATTTTGAACTTTTATATCATTTGAAAAAAAAACTATTACATTAAAGTAAATTTGTCAACAATAGGCGCATTTTTCATAAGTGTTTCAAATACTAATAAAACAATATAAAAGACATGTGTATCTTTTGAATATTCTTATAGAATACTTCTTGATGTTAAATGTTGAGTTCTAAAAGTCATTTTCTTTGTTGAAGTTGTCCGGGTCGTTTTCGCACTTGTAATGAAATTCATAGAAATGGTCGTTGTCATCAGCGGCTCGCGTAGACATTCTTGTCGTCGTAGAAGTTGTAGTAGTATATCTGTACTTGTAGTAATTAAAGTGATACAACTCGTAATTTTGGTCGCAGTTGGCGTGTTCGACGTTGAATTAGTAATCATAAGAGCCTTGTCGTGGTCATTTAGTCGTTGTCATAATCTTGGTCGTAGACGTCGGTATGTTCTTAGTCTGGATGAAAACGTGAGGACGATCACCAATTTGGTAATATTATGAAAATAAGCTTTATACGGTGATTCGCATATATTGACGTGTACAGCTCACAGTAAGCTTTATTCGGTGTATGCTGTATACGGTGTTACAGTGAACGTATACAGCTCACGCGTAGGTCATATACCAGTATAACGTAAGTTGTAATACGGTACACAATGCATCAATCTGATACCATGTTTGTTCTTAAAGCTGTTGGCGCAGAAGTCCGTGAATCAGATAGGTATGAAGTTGTGTATTCTATAATAGCATTTTGCTTATATAATAGCATTTTGCTTAATAAAGTCAATTGTCACTCAAGTCAATTTAATATTAAGTTTACAAATGAATTTTTAATAAATAAATAATTATCTTCAAAGTGATATCAATCAAGCATGATTTATGGAATTTCATGGAATGCCATTAACGTGTTTTATTGAAGGTTCCCTTATGATCGCCGTATGAACACATTTGCGGCTGTTCTAAACGCTCTAAATTCAAAATTGCACTATTGTCATGTTTAAATGTTGAATTCTACTAGAGGGCATGGACGGTAATTTATACTTTCCTGTTCCGTCCATGAACTGGCTCGATCAGCAACATCAACATATCAATATATCATAGTTAACATGTTTTTCCGTAGAATAATTGTATCTGATAATTTCTATGAGCCATAAGAATCTGAATAGAGGCAGTTAATGTATTACTAATAACTGGCTCTTTTAGCCTCCTTCTTAGGGCAATACATTTATGAATTCATAAACGTATCATTTAAAAAGATTTGGCAAAAATGCAAAACAATTAATGACATAAGTAAAGAAATAAGTTATTTACGAGTAAGCGTCAATTAATCAATTTTGCCATTGCATATATATAACAAATCTTTATAAATTCCATACAATAATTATGTTTTGATATTGCCAGAAATAAACAAATATTGACCAATTGGAAAGAGTCAGACTGTTTGCAGTGTGCTCCTTTTTCAATTATCTGTTTCATGTTTCAATTAATATGCAAATCTGTGAACACATAACACCAAGGTCGTTTAGGGTTATTCTTAATATCTTTACAAATAAACAGACAACGACATTTTTTTATTAAAGGAAACGTTTGTGAAACTGTTCTTAATTAAACTTGGACACAACTACATAACACAGTAATTAATTTGATTTATTTGGAGTAACATTCATTGTTTAATTCTTTTTTACTTTTTTTACCTTATGTTTTAGGTTTTAATCTTGTCTATGTACCTTTATGTTACCATTATTAAAATCATCAAATCAAGAAAACCCACGTTTTTTCATAAAATAAGCACAAAACCAAATATTTCATTTATTTTATTAGGTTATAATTTCCAACACCAAATTATTATAAAGCAAATAAGTCGTTAACACAATTCATACAGTCAGTGTGTGCAAGTAAGAAGAAAATCATCAGAAAGGACAAACGATGGTAAATTTTCATTCAATTGTCAATCAAAATCTTAACTATACAACACCTTCACTGCAGTGATAGACAGAGCTGGGGTATTCAAATTTTGTTGTTTTAGTAAAATTAATGAAATCAGTTATGGATGATTTTGGAAGATAGAAAGAAAGATGAGCAAACTTTTTCATTTTAACATTATTTGCTGGGAAATAAATCTCCTAAAACTGTGTTTATATTAACCCTTTCGCTGCCAGAGGGTTATTGTTTTATTGATCACCTATTTGCCAGAGGGTTTTCTAAGAAATTACTATATTATCAATTAATATAATTATTATTATTTGTTATTAGTATTATAATAATTATATATGTTTCCAAATCTGTTAGTATAATAATAATTATTGTCGATGGTATAATTTTCTTTATATTTATTATTATTTTTATTATTATTATTATTATTAATTTATTATAATTACTATTATTATTATAGAAACGGCTAAAGCCGTCCATATGGCAAATACGCCGAAAATAACAGAGACGGCAGTGAAAGGGTTAAGATTACAAACAGATTACATCCAGGCAAACATCAGTTTATATAAACTTAAATTGATTTAATTTTTAGTGGGTACTGTAGTGGATTTGCTCTATAATCTGAAATGTGCCCATTTTATTAATAAAAATAAGTTTCTCATCTAATCACGTGACGACGTTTATTTTGAATGTAAAAATTATAACAACCACGTATTATTCATATAAAACATGTAGAATTATTATATCGTAGGGTGATCAACCCGACGCCATTTTTAAAAAAAGAAACGACAGCCGTTGATTATGACAATTTTTTTCATTTATATTATAAAAATAAAAAAAAAAACACCCGTTGTCATTTAATCTTAAGCTGTATTAAACCCCTTCCTCTGAAATATCATAAAGCACGTCTTTTAAGAAACAGTCATTATAGTCTACAAGAAATTGCTTTCTCTATTACTGAATAAATGCTCGTGTAATTGTCGTGATAGTGTTTTATAAATATTACAAATATGTCTTAAAAATTGAATTCATACAATGTTTTATTTGACCCCAGGTCTGTTTCACTACAGATCCGGTTTCAAAATCCTTTTCCACTGCTGTATAGGTGCCTAATTTCTTAAACAAAGCATCATGATAAAGCCACTTGGCTGATATGACTTTACAAATATATGTTAGTGCTTGAACTTTAGTAGTTCCTTGGCAAAACGATAATCATAATATATAAGTTCACACCATTTTCTTGATATCAATTTCCTAATGTTATAATGTAAATTATACAAGCAATTTCGTTTAGTTGATATCACCCGCCGTATGATACAAATTTATTTATTAAAATTTACTCAGAAAATCAGTGAAAAAAATAACATTTGATATACATCTAACGCAGCAGGTCAATATTTGTCTTTTATTCTTGAAAAATGAAACTATTTTTTTTAATCAATAAATTCCATAATCTAACAAGACACAAATGAGCCGCGCCATGACAAAACCAACATAATGGTTTTGCGACCAGCATGGATCCAGACCAACCTGCGCATCCGCACAGTCTGATAAGGATCCATGCTGTTCGCTATCAGTTTCTCTATTTGTAACAGGATTTGTAAGCGAACAGCATGGATCCTGATCAGACTTGGCGGATTTGACTTTGATCATATTGAAGCGAATCACTTCCTTAATAAAATACACATTCATACATTCATATATTAAAGTCTAGCACATCAGTATAATTGATTTCTGTTTAACAAAGGTCTAAATAAAACATGCTACATCTGATTTTGAAAGCGATCGAAAGCAATTGAAAGCATCATTCACTTACTATTATATACATTCATGCTTATTTTTAATTATAATGTTACTTATCATTTGTAAAATGTGGCTAAAATCGTAATTTTTCTTTAAAAACATTAAATGTATCAAAGAGACATGTCTAAAATATCCTGAGGCAAATTTTTATTATACTAGCGATCCTTATTTTCATATTTATACAAGATTAATAAAAAAGGTGGCTGACCGATTCTAAGATATTGATCCTGAAGGAAGGACGAACATTGCCATTTCAATATTCCGTATCCTATCTCATCGACGGAGGTAAATTAACATAACATAACATAACTTTTATTCGACAACAAAATTATAGTCGATTTACATCAAATAGTGCAAAAGTGCAAAAAAAAGACGCGTGATTTCCTAACCTAGAAATAAATATATGTCAACAGAGAAGTTCATTACATGACGAATGTCAATCATATTAGAATAAAATTATATGTCGATAACATAATCATTGTGCACAATTATCAGAAATGCATTGTCGGGGCGAGAACTCTGCAAGTGTGAATATGTTATTTTTGTGCGAGTTGTTTCCCTTCTCTTGCAAAAATTCTTATCCCGCTTACATAGTCAAAACATGTGCCAAACTAGTACCGCAAAATATTGTGATTTGCAGCCAACATTAACATTACTTTATTTATAACTTTATTTACCTTAAGCCATACAGATCTTATTGATACAATTCATATGATTCATTCTGGAGCATATTACCTTGACTAAAGCAGTTCGAAAGTCAAGGTATTCTAAAATACAAAACGTTGATACTATATCTCGAGATAATCGACCAATTTATGTCAGCCTTTCGAAGATTTCAAAACTAAAGACTGACCATGTTACTATATGTTATCTGCTTCTTGCTAATATTACGACTAGCTTGACACATGTTTCACTAAGATTAAATCACATACAAAAACAATGTGCATGTTTAAATAGTACAAATTGTTATAAGGCATGTAACATACATTTACAATGTACAACATAATACTAATTATACAAAGCATGTTAGTTTGATATAAAAGTTTAAATAATACATTAAATGTTCTAAAGACGGTCTTTAAATGCACAGAATAAAAAGCGTGCTATACTGTTGAGTGTTTACGTGTTTTTACTTAACAGAAGATGTTCGAATTTTTGAAGTGTTGGCCACCTGCAGCAATATGATTTTAATATGTTTTTTACGTTGATCATAGAATTTCGGACAAACTAAAATGACATGGTATTCATCTTCGATTTAATTAATGGAACAATTTTGACATTTTCTATCTTCCCCAGGAGTATTATTATGCCTTCCATCACTAAATTAATTAAGATACATGTTTTTGCAGTACGCAAGTCAAGTGGGGAAAATTGCTCAAATGATGTACATCCAAATGAAATACACATGTCACATTCATTAAAAAACAACATTTACCATTTAACATGTTTAGTTGAAGACTGAATAAAATAAAGTATTTTCCTCTTCGCAACTTCCCTACTTGATATGCATCGTTTGTCATATATAATAATTAAGAGCCTTTTAGAAAGCAAGGATAGCATTCCCGACCGTTTAGAATATAAAAAGAAATATTTTAAGACAATAGGAATTTTATAAGGAATTTCTACCCTTAAATCCTAAATTCGTAGATTACATTTACAAAGAAAATAAAAAAACACTGAACGAAATATAATAAACAATACAGTATTATGAATAAAATCAAAACAATAATGATTATAAATCAAAACAAATTGAAAGTATTTGACAATTTCTCTTGACTTAAATAACCATTGAAAATACAATAGAATTACAATAATCAGGAGGAGAGTAAATGTGGTTCTATAGTAAATGTTGTTCTATGGTCAAAATTACCTTTAATAAAGAAATAAACAAATAGTATTAATTTTCCCGTTTTCAATTATGACCTTCTCTCCTCCTAGAGTTTGTTGAGTCAAATATATATTAGAATAGTATCAAAAGCAATTAAGGCAAAAATGATGTAGTTATACACAAATGTTCACGTATCAAATACACGACTAAGTGAATGTTACAGCGTTTCTGGAATTAGCAAGAAGTCCTCAAAACAATCGATCTGTTTTAAATTTAATGTATACACGTATATATTGCTCTAGAACTAAATTTCATGAATATCATATACTTACGTATATCACATTAAAAAATGAATTTGCCTTGCTTGTACAAATACAAAAGAAATAAAGATTTTATTCCAAAAAAAAAAAACATCAAAAATACCCGTGATTTAATGATGTACAAATAATTCATTTAAAATTGAAATTTTCGAAAAGGATACGTTTCATTTCGTTTTTCTAGTTATTGTTTAGGTTGCATGATTAAAATCATCAATTACTTGAACCAAATAAAAGAATAACATTCATATGCAATAAAATACTAACATTGTAACAAATATAGAAATAAAAGCAAAGCTAATGTCTATGTAAGAAAAAATTTACTTGTTCTATATACAATAATATAAATTGTGGTATGACAACACCCCTTCAGTTATCATTACAAAACATAACAGAACATATACTATAAAAATAACACATGTCTCTCAGGGTTAATAGTGCATTAGTACAATACTTGTAGTCCGCCTAAGTGTTTTTTCTTCAGTTCCTGGGTTACCAATATGCACTATTACGCTGAGAGTCATTTTATACTGATTTAACATTTTGAAACAGTAAAACAGTTTAATACAGTAAAACGTTTAAGTGAGCAACTCGGCCAAAGAACAATACGTTTTCTTAAATCTCCCTTGGGAATATTGCAAAAAATATTGACCGGTTGATATTCATTTCCCGGATAATAGTTCGAAATAACATCAGGTGATGTCACATTAGGCTATTACATGAGGTTTAATAAACTATCATAACATATGTAAACATGCAACATAATTCAATATTCGATGCCCACTTTCTTGTCATGTCTATAACATATGATTAAATAAATTCAACTACATGTATATTGCTTGATTTTATAGAACAGAGCAGATATTACAATATTAGATAGGAATATTCTACCACATCTATACATGTAATATAATTGAACAAAATCATATATGTTTTAATTTTTACATTCATGATTGTCATTATATTTATATGTAATAATATATACAAATAAACAATAAGCAAACATTTATTACAAGTAAAAGATCAAAGTTGTCAATGCAATGTTTTAATACACGAAATAAGATCGTAGTAATTTTTCTCATACATATATGTGCGACTTTGAACCTTATTGATATTTCCAGTAATAATATTGTCACTTCTATAAACACAAGAAACGTCATAACAATTTTGCTGTCTTAATAATCATAACTAGTGACATTTCATTTTTTTGCGTTCCACATTGTATTCTTCTCTAAGTGGAACACTTTACCAGATACGACTTAACAACAACAACTTTTCTTATAGAAAAAATATCAGAAAAAAAGATCAAATAATGAACTTAATGATTACAATATACACATTTATTGTTAGTAACCAACGAGTAACCTATAATGCTTAAGGTAAGACACCCCTAATGGGTACTAAACAGACAACACAAGAGAGTTATATGTATTAAAGAACACCTGTATGCAAACTTTAAACCAAGTTTCCGTTATGGACATTTTTCTGTACTATAATGTTGGTATCAGAAGTGCTTTTTTCAGAAATGAGGAAGCTCTAAATGATCTATAATTAAATCATTATGCAAAATACTTTCCTTTAAACAAAAACAGGCATTCATGTAACAAATCACACGAGCAAAATTATTGTTTCTACACAAAATGTTTGGAAAATACATAAGAATGTTAACCAACCCCACCCACTTAAAACACTTATTTGACCATATCCCTATTTAGAATGCCTTATTAAAATTATCCCTTGAATTTATCACAATAAGGGGCTATTGTCAATTTTTGCCTAAAATGTCTTAAAAGAATATTAGTTTATCTTGCAAAATATAAAATAATTTTACCATGTATTTTTTACTTTATTAGACTTTGAAAATACCAGGAACCATATTTGCTATTAAATTTGGCATTATAAAGCCAATAAATACCTACAATAATTATGTAATTAAAATAAAACACTTTTTCTTTCCAAAAGAGATCGAAAAGATACATACATAATGTTAAAAGGAAAAAAAAAATTGCCCCTTCTTTGGTTTGAATCCACGGCCCTCAGTGTTAATACAGTTGACAGTAATTCTAGCCTGTTTAAATACTCTTCATAGCGGAGGGTCTTACATCAACGCAATTCAACCAAACATCCAATAAATTACATATATATAATGTATAATTATTTTTTTTATAGTTTCAATGGAATGGTTTTAAGAGCAGATATTTTACATTAATAGATCAAACAAAACAATACAGGCATAAATAAAAAACACTACTGCTGCATTCAGGTGAAAAAGATTTCTTATACATTTCATAACTGTTTCAAAGTATCATGAAACACACTTCCGTGTTAATCAAAGTCTACAAATAGGTATGATATGATGAAGATAAAACCTTTTTTCAATGTTTCAAAAAGTATCCAAACAAAATTCGTACTTATAAAAGACACCCTGAATAATATTTAAGACATACATTTTAAAGGGACTCCACTGAGGTTTTTTGACATGACGGGACTGGAAATATTTTTTTGAGAATATTACTCCATTTGATGTAGATCTATACTAATAACTGATGTGCAAAATTTCAGATCATTAGATCGCTTCGTTTTTCCAGAATAATTATTATAATAGTGAAAAATGACCCAAAATTGAAAAGCGTTTAAACGCTTTTCACTCAAATTGGACTGAGAATAGTACAAACATATGATTTTCAATGTATTTCTTGTGTATTTCCTAGTTATATCTTAATTATATTTCTGTTTAAAGTGCTCATGTTTATCTATGTGAAAATTAAAATGTTATGTTTTAGGCTTATAAACCTCAGTGGAGTTCCTTTAAACAACGTTTGCGCACATGGAAGCAATCAACAATTTTTCACAAAATAAGACAAAAAACTTTAACATAAAAGAATAAATTTGGTATTTACAAATTTTACTAACCATCGTTTGAAATTTAAAACATGATCGTCCATCATTTTACAAGTGCTTGTTTAATCTCTGAATATGATTTTTTTGTTGGCACAATCCTATAATATGTCGGTTTCATTATTCGTAGTTTTATGAAAAGGAAATTATCTATGTAATTTATAAAGAAAATTAATAAATCAAATCAATGCCGACCTCTAATTATGGAAATGAGCCATAAATAAGTTTTCTCTAAGGCGGACTATCACAAGTGCTCACAAAAAATTCGAATTTCAATTTAAAAAAAACAACAAACATTTATGGATGTTTTTAAGTTACGGTGCCCCCTTTACCCCTGAGGGCCCAAAAAGTAATTAACCAGCCGGGGTTTTTCAAAATAAAAATTTCCCATTTCAACAAACCCTTTGGTTTTCCCCAAAATTTTCCCCTTTTGAGCTCAAAATTAATCATTTTTTTTATTTTCCAAAATTTAACGGACTTTTGGGCCAAAGGGGCCAAATGCGAAAACTAATCGGGGTCTTTTTTTAAAGCTTTCTTAATCAAGTTTTTATAAAAAAATAAATTTATTCTTATCTCTTTTTTCCCCGGGAAAAATTATTCTAATTTTTGTAACGGTGACCTTTTACCTTTACCCATGGGGGGAATTTAAATGCCCAAAACCAACCGGGGTTTTTTATATTTTGCTTTTTTTACCCCCCAAATTTGATTTTCCCAAAAATTTAT
This sequence comes from Ruditapes philippinarum, assembly GCF_026571515.1. Lineage (NCBI taxonomy): Eukaryota > Metazoa > Mollusca > Bivalvia > Venerida > Veneridae > Ruditapes > Ruditapes philippinarum. The sequence continues at coordinate 84,448 of NW_026853891.1, forward strand.
TCCCAAATTTAGTTATTGCCGGGGTACCCTTTTTCCCAATTTTTAAATAACGGTGACTTTTGAGCATCGACTTTCAGGGGGGGTTAAAAATCAATACAGCGGGACTTCATAATAAACGCTTATCTATAACAAAGTTTGATTACAATTCTTAACTTTAGTTATTGTCCAGAAACCATTTTTTCTATTTTAAGTAACGATAACCTTGACCCCACGGGGTCTAAATGCAATAGCAACCAGTATTTTATACATAAGAATACTATATACAAGGTTTGATTATAATATCTCATTCCAAACTCTAGTTATCGTCCGGAAACCATGATGTGGACCGACTGACCGACTGAAAAACTGACTCCTATATACCCCCCTAAACTTCGTCTGTGGGGTTTTAACAACAACAACAACAACAAAAATATAAAAAATAAAACCAAAATATATATACAGTGTTTTATCACATAATGTCTAATGATTCTATGTTATTTACATATTTCTCGAAATTGTATAAAAAATCATGCTTCAAAACATTCAAGAACAGGCTTATGTTTTCGCAATTGAGAAAGATGATTTATAACAAAATGATGATGGCAATACACATATCAGTTAAAGATATACTTAAGATATGAAAATTAAAATAAAATATGTACAAACGAAAACAAATTGGCGTATTATTGCAGATGTTTTACATTCAAATTAATGAAATACATATAATCTTCTGCTACAGTTTGATAAAACATTTTGAATTAAAAAAATACTTTTATATGGTACACAAAGAGCTCGATTCACAACTTTTACTTTGTCGCGTACATCTTCTTTTTTATTAACCGTGTAATTGTTAAATAAACTAATAAAATATATATTCATTTTATTAGTTTATCTAAGTCTCATCCATTACATTTACATGAATTATAATACAAATATACATTCAATAAAACTTAAAATACATGTAAATGGTCATTCTTATAAAGAATTATAAGAGACTATAATTATAAATGTTGTTACAAGAATCCACATTTAAAAGGTTAGATCGGATTAAACCTAACACAGAAAGGTATTTCACATAGTCATATATGAGCAATCTAGTAAGATCAAATAAATACACATCTGAATAGTTGTTTGATTGATACTATTACTTAACTATTAGCTAAGAACTTTAATTTGTTACAATACTTTAAAACAGCTAAGATGTTTATTTCTTTACAGTTTAAAATATTTAAAAAAACAGCTAAAAAGTGATATCACTAAAAGGCCACTTTTTTTAGAAACAATTTTCGTTGATAATAAAGTGTTAAAACCATATAAAACTATATATAAAAAAGTGCTTACAATATATAAAACTATATATATATATAAAGATCTAATTATAATACAATCATTTTGCACGTTTTTCTAAAATAAGGTAGCAGGATTTTGCAACTTCTCTAACAGTGCTACCATTGGAAAGTAAAAAATTAAGCTTGCTAACATCATTTACATAAGAAACCCATTAATAATATACATTGCTTTGTCGAACAAATTTCGTCTGATATCTACATATTGCGGATATTTTAAACGGACACGAATTGCATTTTCTACTTCTGTATTACACAATGGACATATTCTATCATTGACTGCTAGTCTTTCATAGCGACCAGTTTTTAGTCTAATTGGAGCGACTCCACACCGAAATTTTGCAAGCGCGGATGGAAGCTTATATGGTAGCAGTACTTTGATAAAGTTCTCAGTTTCAAAATCAAATTTACATACATATATACATTTTATATGTATTTCCACGTGTATATCATTATGTATAACTATAATACTTTTTATAAACTAATCCCTTTCTAGAAACAACATGACCTAGAGAACAAAGTCAAAAGAAATATCAATAAAATCATAAAACAAGTGTTGTTAAAAACATTAACACAAATATAAACAACAATCAAGCAAAATCCTACTCGCATCATTTGTACAAACTGCTATTTTTCAACTGATCTGTTATTGAAAAGATTAAAAGATATTTTATGTCCTTTTTTTGTTCATTTAAATTTACCCACTGTCTTTTGGTAAATGTCCATATAACACACGACAAACAGCTTTTCATTAATCGAACAGACTGTCATTAAAGCAAATTAGAAAACAACTTATAACCAATATTAATATCATATTTTTCCGACTCAGAATTCAGATTCATTCGAAACTCAAGCCTAGTCAAAGCACTGTATATAATATCTAATATATAGTTTTACGTCAATACAACATCGGATAAGAGGTTCTTTGCCATAAAACCATTGTGTTTTTATTATTGCATTTAACTGAGCTAGGCAATTCCATTTACTCCAAAAACGATATTCCACTTTTCGTCCTTACTTTTATTTTGTAGATGCTAGTTTTCTTGTTGAAATGTGTTTTTAAAATCTATCACAATCATGCGGAAAGTTATATATTTTATAATTATTTTAGACCAATATTACGTGTGGAAATACATAAATACGTCCGATCTCAATATACATTGATTGCGGAAACAGTACCGAAGACACCAACTTGCACTTTGCTAATTGTTTAACAATGTTAGGTAGAGGTTCATTGCGATGATGTTTCCTTCTCCCTCGTTAAATATCAAACTTTCCCTTGCATTTTGGGCCCAAAAGGCTGTTAAAAATTGTTTTTCCCTTAAACTCACTGAAACTTTTATGTTAAATTTTTCTAACCGGGCATGAGTAAATACCATACTTTATTCCTTCTTTGAAATTTTTGAAAGAATTTCCCCGCAATATCTAAAACCATTTTTACGAATTTTTGCTGCTTTTCCTTTTTCCCATTTAAAACGGTTTTTTGTCCCGTAAACACAATAAGTCTGACCAAGAAAATCGGGAAATTTTTAATTCTAAAAAAACCCCCCGTCCCCCCCAAACTTCTTTCCTTTGAATTTATGAGAATAAGCTATCGCTATTGTAACTAGTCAACACAACCGCGTGACCTGTTTTGTTAGCGGACGACGATCTTTCAATGTTTATATCTTTCTGTGACAAAATTTTCTTTGGTTCATGAATGAAAATTTCATTGAATTTACTCAACCCACCATCTGTGAGTTCAAATCGTGCTATAACTGGACGTCTTTCAGATACTGCCTTCAATGCTTCTTTTCTGTTAATCGCTTTACAGTGAAGTCGATATTTTCGGACAAAATGTTTCCGAGAACGTCCATTGTATCAGCTCCTTGTTCGCCAAATTTATCAATTATTTCCCTTTTAAGGCGTTTCGAATGTTGGATATCCGTCCTCTCTCTTATGTATCCTTACCAAAGCAAGATGCATAACAGTTGCTGCAGCATTCGCATAGCAAAGTCTTTCCTTCTTGTTCAGGTGGTTTAAATTTGTCATTCTCCACTTTTTGATATACCTTTCAATCCGAGACAAATGTGTTATCAAATCAAGCAAGACTGTTCTTGTGAAACTCATGGGGCCCTTTTTCACAACTTCAACTGCACTCCGCATATTTTCTGGATTATTGATATGCAAAAATAGCTTTGTTTCTTTTTTGATGCACAATTCTACCATCCCAGCCGTTGTTTATGAAGATTGCCCGAGGAACTTGTCAGTAGGTACCATCGAACTTAAATCAAAGAGTAAAATGAGCACCCTTCTTCCCAAGTCGGCAAACCTGGCAGCTGCCATAAAAGCTGTTTTGGTTTTGATTTGAACATTCCTGTGGGTTGATGTAGACATGTAACAACCCAATTCACAGAGAGATACTTTTTTTTTCAAATTTTTGATTTCAACTTATAAATATTCTCCCATAATCCTAGGCGCTCCATTCTGAAAAAACGAAAAACGTATTTGTATTTTGATCAACCTCTTCAGAGTCTGGAAATAAAATCAAAAATTAAATCAAAACCGCATTTGTATGTAAAGCCAGAATACATAATGGTGTGCTGCCGTTATATATTGGCTTCATTTTTTTGCTTGTAATTTCTCTGCTCCTTTCAGGGGAGAGTCTTTTCTTCCTCCGTCAGTCCCACTTAAGTTATTCTGCCAGCTCGTGAGCAGGATAGGCGGAATCATTTCTCACACGAAAGCAGGTAACTCCATTGCTTTTTTAACTACATCCACTTATGTCGTCCTTGGTAGCTATGTCGAAATGAGCTAACTACTGACGAGTTGGTACTCTTTTTGAAAAATTGGTATCCAAAGCAATCCCATCAATGATGTATCATTTTCATCAACCCCAGCGGTCACGACAAGACTTGGAAAGCTACTCAAAAACAAATTTTCTTGTAAAATCTCTGTCTTCCCTTCAACTTTCTGAGAAACTAATTTTAGCTTCATCCTACCTGTGACGACACTACGTCTACATTTCATTTCGGCCCCCTTTTTCGAATGTGTTTAGCGCCATATGTCTTTCTAGAAAATTAAATATAGCTGTGATAGTTCCCAATAACTTGCTCTTGCCAGTTAGAATCACACCAATCGTACCGTTCTGAAGCAGAGCAATGGTTTTAATCACGTCAAAAAGGCCCTCATTTTCCATTCGCCTTGCCCCAGCTCCGATAGCAAGCACTCCTTAATTGCGTTGTTGGAAAAACATCATGCTTACAAGGTCGTTCTATTGCATCAAGTAATGCCACGAACCATTTTTCGCCTTCGTATTCAGAAAAAGTACCGGTTACCGGTATTGCATTAAGAACCCGATACATCCAAGGACTAGCCCCCGGAATAATACCGGTAAGTTTTTTAAATTATTTCTGAAATGCGAAAAGTTAGACTTTCTAACAAAGTATTACAAAAAAAAATTAAATTTGTTTATCCATTTGATCATTTTTTAATTTCATTTTTAAAGAACTTTAAAATGTGATAATTACATAAAAGTTTTTAAAAAAATTCATTGACCATATATTATGAAAACTTTTTGCCTTTTGATCTAGAGTTTTGAATTGAAAGTCAAAATACTTTAATTTTGCTTAACTTTAAAACATAATTATTGGCACGTTTAGCAAAACATTCTGTAGATGCTTTAACATTATTAAAAACCAGTTATCTGAACAGAGGGTTTTTCCCCTTTAAAAAATGGTTTTTTTAAAGATTCCGATAAAAAAAAACCCATTTTAAAGCATTTTAAAAAGCTTATTTTGTTAAAGATATTAAATCATTTTGATTTTTAAGAACGCAAAAGACGGCACGATTGGCTTATTGAAAGTTCTTTTTATTAAAAGTTTCCCTGTAGATTCTTGAGAAGTAGAGGATTTAAGAGGCTGATTTTATTTCAGTTTAAGAAAAAACAAAAATAGAATGAAATTTTCTTAATCATTTCAATGATAAAATCTCTTAAAAAAAAAATTTGATAATTGAAATTCAAATTTGGTTTTTAAAAAACGTTTAATTTAAAAAAAAAAAACTTTCATATTCATTTTTTAAAAAATGCCGAGACTTTAAACTAAAAATTGTCAGGATCAATTGAATACAAAATTTAAATTTATGCCATTTAAAATGTAAAGGTTTTTAAAAGATTATATTGGATAAGTTCAAAATTTAAGAAAATCGAGGAACATTACACAAAACAAATATACGAAGTCCGGGCAATGCAATATTACTAGTCAGTCGTACATTGCCTTTTCCACAAGAAATTTAAGGTTTTTCGAAGTTTAATATTTAATGGGCCAATCTATAAAAATGTTTAAGAACCAGAAAAAATCAAAAAGAACAAAGTTAAAGAAACTGTTATAAATAAATTTTAAAACCAGGAAAATTGCCTTCAAAATTTAATTTTTTTTATACTTAGAATTTAAAAAAAATCTAAATTTTTTTATCCCTTTTTTGCTGTAATTTTACATAAAATTTACTTTCAAATGAATAAAATTTTATTTTGTTTAGTATGTCCTGAAATATTTCAAATCCTAGTCGGTTTTTATTATTTTCAAGCATCTGTCTCCGAATATTCCATTTTGACAGTTTGACAATATTGTCCTGTTTATGTTGTAGTGAAAGTCGAAGTTTATGATTAGTTCTGTATAAGAATTATGAATTGGGTAGGCCCGGTCTGTATGCACGATGTTAATTTTACTGGATTGACACATTCAATTAAATACAAAAGGGCGTATGCAAAAATTAGGTAAATATTTATATTTTTTTAACTTATTAATTGTCCATTTTAAAACGTTATAAGAGTGACATCCCTTACGCTGTATTGACGTCGTTACCAAAGCGACGTTCATTAAGTCATTATGCTTAGAAATCCCTTTAACAAGTGAAACCCGGTGGACATTTTTCGAAATTTTTAGCCCCTATTTTTCATCCGTTATTGTTTTGGAAACATTTTAATTTCGAAAATACACACCACACATTCCAAGTTCAAAGACAAAAGACCACTTCGAATACCCAAATTTTACTGTTTTTTTGTTGTTGCAAAATGGCGCAAGTTTCAAATCCGAATCAAAAAGTCTTCGAATGTTCCAGTTGGGTGTATTTATTAAAATATATTGACGTCATTTCAATGTGATTTTAAGACAACAATTTTTTTGCCGCCTCAAAAATGTTTTTAAAGGCCATATTCTTATATTTAAGTTTTAAAATCTATATCTTGAATCAACCCAAATCTGTCCGAATTTCGTGGCTCTTAATGTACACCGTGTCGGTGCATAAATAACTTTAACACAAAAAATGATCTAACTTGGAGGGCAAGCCTGCTTTTTGCATTCGAGTCCCCTTTTCCGAATTTAGCATTTTAAAAATTCGATTACAAAAAAAAAGGTTAAACCCATGAAACAGAAGTTGCCCTTTTTAAGAACGATGATTTCAATGCAACAGAGTTTATCTACTAAACAGTGACGTCAGATACGCATTTAGAGCAAACAAATGGTTTGTCTTCATCTTCAATTGCAAACTTTAGTTTGCCCAAATCGGGGCTTTGGCTAACGTAAATGGTTGCTGTTCAAAATTTTAACTATAATTTACCTTTCAAATAATAATTTTATTTGTTAGTGTGTGAAATAATTTTCAAATCTCTATTCGGTTTTTATTATTTTCAAAGCGATTGTCTCCCGATTTTTGACAGTTTGACAAAAATTTGTCTGTTTATGTTGTAGTGAAAAAGTCGAGCTTTAGATAGCTGTATAAGAATTATGAATTGGGTAAGCCGGTCTATGCGAAATTTATTTACTGGATGAATCATATTAAATACAAAAAAAGGCGTATGCAAATAGGTATAATATATATTTTTTTAACTTATTAATATATGTCCATTTTTAAAAGTTATAAGAGTGAAATTCCCTTTACGCTGTATTTGACGTCGTTACAAGCGACGTTTATTAACGTCATTAATCTTAGAAAATCCCTTTAACAAGTGAAACCCGTGGACATTTTTCGAAATTCTTTTAGCCCACTATTTTCATCCGTATTGTTTGAACATTTTAATTTCGAAAATACACACACACATTCCAAGTTCAAAGACAAAAGACATCGATACAAATTTTACTGTTTTTTTTGTGTTGCAATGGCGCAAGTTTCAAAAATCCGAATCAACAAGTCTTCGAATGTTCCAGTTGTGTATTATAAATATATTGACGTCATTTCAATGTGATTTTAAGACAACATTTTTTTGCCGCTCAAAAATGTTTTTAAAGGCCATATTCTTATTTAAGTTTAAAATCTATATCTTGAATCAACAAAAGTCTGTCGAATTTCGTGGCTCTTAATGTACACCGTGTCGTGCATAATAACTTTAACACAAAAATGATCTAACTTGGGGGCAAGCCTGCTTTCTGCATTCGACGTCCCTTCCGAATTTAGCATTTAAAAATTGATTACAAAAAAGGTTAAACCCATGTAAACAGAAGTTGCCCTTTAAGAACGAATGATTCAATGCAACAGAGTTTATCTACTCAGTGACGTCAGATACGCATTTAGAGCAAACAATGGTTTGTCTTCATCTTCAATTGCAAACTTTAGTTTGCAAATCGGGCATTTGGCTAACGTAAATGTTGCTGTCAATTTTACTATAATTTACTTTCAAATAATAATTTTATTTGTTTAGTGTGTGAAATATTTCAAATCCTAGTCGGTTTTTATTATTTTTCAAGCAATCTGTCTCAACGCATCCATTTTGACAGTTTTGACAATATTGTCTGATTTTATGTTGTAAGTGGAAAAGTCGAAGTTTAGATAGTACTGTTATATAATAATTAAATGGAATTTGGATAGGCCGGTCTGTTATGCGCGATCTATTTAACTGGATGAATCATATTAAATAAAAAAGGGCGTATGCAAAATTAGGTAAAATTATATTCTTTTTAACTTATTAATCATGTCCATTTAAAAACGTTAAAGAGTGACATCCCTTTACGCTGGTATTGGACGTCGTTACCCAAGGCGACGTATTAACGTCTTATCTTAGAAATCCCCCTTTAAACAAGGAAAACCCGGTAGGACATTTTTTTCGAAATTCTTTTTAGCCCCTATTTTCATCCGTATTGTTTGAACATTTTAATTTCGAAAATCTACACACACATTCCCAAATTCAAAGACAAAAAAACATCGATACAAAATTTTTCTGTTTTATTGTTTTTGCCAAAAGCCCCAAGGGGTTTTAAATCCCAAAACAAAAAAAGTCGGTTTGAATTTTGTGGGTCTTAAATTTACACCGTGTCCCTGCAAATTTAAAAACTTTTAACCCCAAAAATTTATCTAAAATTGGGGGCAAGGGCCCGTTTCTTTATTCGGGCGTCCCTTCCGAATTTAGCATTTAAAAATTGATTACAAAAAAGGTTAAACCCATGTAAACAGAAGTTGCCCTTTAAGAACGAATGATTCAATGCAACAGAGTTTATCTACTCAGTGACGTCAGATACGCATTTAGAGCAAACAATGGTTTGTCTTCATCTTCAATTGCAAACTTTAGTTTGCAAATCGGGCATTCGGCTAAAGTAAATGTTCCTTCAAAAGCTGACATCTTCGATCTTGACTTGCACATTGGACACATCATTTGCTTTTTCTTGAGTGTTGTCAGTTCTCTTTCCATGTTTTCTGTCACGTTATGTTGGTGTTTACTTGTCCTTTTCTTTGTATCACTCCAGTAAACTTCCATGAACTTGACGTCTAAAACATCCATATTTTCCACCCTAAAAAAGCCCGTATCTGCCCATTCTTCACCCCGAAAGTGCATAAATCGAAAACACTTGCTGTTAAAACTTGCTAACAGTGCTGCATGTTCTGAAAGAATGACATCTGGAAACCTTTCACTCAAGACAATGTCATCTGATGTTAAAATACCAAACGGATTGGTTTTAAAGAATAAGTCAAGTATTTCTACTTCTTCGTCGGTCAGTTGAAACGTCGCAATAACAGGTCGTTTTGCTGCAATGGCATCCATCGCTGTACTTGCGTCAACTGGCCGATAAGCCAAATCGTGATTAGCAAATATTTTCTGGAGCCGTTGTTGATCATTCTCTGTTTCGAAGACTGTTTTTACTTCGTCAAGTAAATCTTGAATATTCGGAATTCCATTGGGGTCATTTCGGGCCTTTGATAAATGAATACTTATTGCCACTGCAGTAGAAAGCGTATGATTCCTTTGATGACGATCAGTAATGGCTGGTGTTGATATGTTGATGAAAACGTGTAGCGGTATGTAAGGAATGATGTCTAATAGAGAATCCCGACAAGTTAATGCGTTTTGAACAAAGGCAAATTGTTCATTCAATCTTTTGAAATCCTTAACCTGAAAAAACAGCCTTGCTTCCTCGTTATTGACATCAATTAAGTTTTGTGTCATGAAAATTGCTCGGGAAATTGGATCCATTGGAAGTGTTGAACTTAGTTTATCTAACATATTTTCCCCATCTTTTTTAATACTTTCGGGATCAATATTGGGTAAATTATCTTCACCCTTTGAGAAAGCTGTAAAAAAGCAAACAACTTTTACATTTGCAGCTTCAAACTCCTTATTGAGCAATTTTGTATCAACTGTATCTATTGAGCAACCATCTGAGATGACAAATAAAAACCTTTGATGGTTTGGCAATGCACTTGATGAATTTTTGAATACCTTGCATAAATCGTTTAGTGAAGAATATAATTTCTTCTCTCCATAGATAAAAGAATCCACTATTGCCAAGATTCTTTGCAACGAATATTGTTTGTCTTTGCATCTTTCTCCAATGACACTTAAAGCCGCTTCACTTATGCTACATATACAGTCGTCCTTTATTTCCACCAATAGAGACTCCTCAATAGTCGACATTGACCGATTTACAACTTCTCTTATTTCCAATGGGGTGGCTTGGCGGTAGAAGCTTGCTATTGAAGCATATACTTTTTGAATAAAGTACCCTAAACCTTTCCAGTCACGACATGATGCATGCAAGAAATGTGTAACAAACCTCTTAGCAAAGTCGTGGTCTGACCTGAGGCGGTTTAGAATAAGTTTTGCCTCATGTTCAAATACGTTTTCACGAAATATCATCCTGTCAATCCATTTTCTTGTAATGCCTGCACCATTTTCTTCAAGAAATGTGAAAACATTTTCCATCGTTTCATCCGATATTTTGTCCATTTTGCAATTGTTTTCAGACTGAAAGCCAAAAAGCGTCCCAATCAAGTCAAACATTCCACTACCGCCGATGGCAGCAGCAAGTATCCGGTTATATTTGGATATGTCAAACTGTACAGCTGAAACTATAACTTGAATTTGTGACAGAATATATTGTCGCCGAGTCTCAAATGCTGCACTACTTTGCTGCTCCGTTTTTGGACAAGACATGTCAAGCAGAATTCCAGTTAAGGAAAACACTGAAATTTAAGATGTTTTATTGCTGTTGTCGTTGTTGTTTGAATTTGATAATCGTTCATAAAACAATACTAAAATTTTCAACTTACACAAACTTACACAAATCATATTTTTATATAGTGGCACGAAAATACTGTTTTAAATAATAAAATGCTTTTTCATACGAAACGCTGAAAGATAATTGAAAATAATGTGAAATGCTTATGTAAAATTATTTCAGTAAAACATTTTTCTTCTGAAAGATTGGTTTAATACAATCGACATCAGTTCTACATAATATTATAAACTTAGACTGTCTGAGATACAAATAAGTTATTGGTTTCATATATTTGGCTACATAATTAACTTGACCATATCTTACACCAATCCCAAGCTAGTGCACAACGATTTTTCTTTCATTATAGGATTTATATATCTATATATATAGGATTTAAATATTTTGAAATATTGTGTTCTTAAAAATATTGTTTTACCTTTGTCATAGCTTTTTCCACCAGCATCCTAAAAAACCGTAAATTGATGTTAGTAAATTTGTCATTTTTTTTAATTGGATTTTTTTTATAAAAGATTAAAGCTGTTTTGAAAGTCATTTAACTCCGACATAGTATAACATAGTATTGCATCTAACAATCATTTCAAACTAAACTATCATGATGTTACGTTCATCATGTTATTAAGCTAAGTATTACTCTTATCATCAGCAGTTTACTTGTTTAATCTCACACTGAACCGCCAGTTTTGTTAAAAGCCTTATGCATAAATTTAGAACATTTAAGTATTTAAGTTTCGCCCTTACTGCACAGTCAATTCTAGGTTTCTTCTGTCCAATGTTCAGACCCTCATTTGAAATGTCTTTTAATGCCGTTTGACGTCCTCTTTTTTCACTAACGAATTCTTTGATATCTACAAAAAATATGTATTTGAGTTTATTTAAGAATAATACGGCCTTCGTGGTCAAATCCTACTTTTAAGTTATCAAAACACCAAACCGTTGATAAATAGCAGATAAACACTGCTGAGACCGATATTATTTCGATTGTAACAAGACATATGAAGGAAGATCTCAAACACTATTCTTTCAAGCAGAGATTACTCCGAGTGCCGATTTTCGTATAACGTTGTTCGATTTTGCACCCTTCTGTTGCTAAGATATAGATATTATTAAACAAAAGAAATAAGAAAAAAAGCTATTTTGTCAGTTTTCAACAATTACAACCTGCAAGACTGGATTGTATTGTGTTGATTAATCATTCTTGTTTGTTTAAAATGACATCATTCTAGCGCCTCTATGAAATAGTTGTATACTTACGGTGACGTCATTACGTTGCTAACTTATTGCCGCCGATTTGTCATATAAATTATATGAATTGATACGGATCAAACCTTTGGCGGTAATGTTTGTAATAAATTATTTTAGCATTATATGAAAAGAAAACATTGTCGGAACGGAAGATATCAATCAAAAAGCGATTTATTGTTGTCTTTAAAGAAGTGTTAACTATATTATCGAGGGAGAAAACATAACAGGCGCATATACATGTAGTCCCTAATGCAGTTTAACACCGACAAAATCACGTGTGAGAATCACATATATGTCATAACTGCATAAATTCATATATTTACGCATATTGTATATCGTTCTGATGAAGGATACTCGAAATATACAGAAAGTATCTTTCGTACAAACATTTGTTTAAAATAACTTTATACTGCTCTTACCAGATTTTATCAATGATGCTTTGAATGTTTCTTTCGTTGCATTGGTTCTCTTGGTGTCTTTGTTACCATCAATGACCTATATATAATGTTTAAAAATTGCATCATGTCTGCAAATTATATGCTGCATATTCAAATTATTTGTACATTATTTGTTTAGACATAATTATGTGACGTTAACATTACTAGTGTTCATTCAAAAACGATCATATGACAAATTCAGTATAAAATTTCCATTATATTCTGGACAAAACTAAGCACTATATTATTCAAATTTAGAAATAGATACCATCTTTTCATCTTCTGAACTTTCCTCTAAACAGTATGATGTGTTTTCTCCTAAAAGAGTATATAAAGCAAATAAATAATACCTTAACCCGATAAACGGTTAATTGCTACCTCGTTAAGTTTAAAAATGTATCGCTTACACTCTTACTTTTTAAATCTTCATGATATCAAATACTTTGACATGGTGTGTTTTTTTCAAATATTCTGATTACTTAATTTTATGGGGAAACCTGTAAACTCGACAAACATGAAAAGAAGAAAAAAAATGCCTTATCAGTTAGAATGAAAAACTTTAAACTGGGAAGCAGTTAAAATATCCTACTACATTCAAACTTTCAAAATAAATCTTATCATAAGCCAAAATTTCTAAATTATATAAATATTAAAAAACAAATACCTTGAGCTAAAGCAATATCTAAACTTTTCATGTTTAAATCAAATGAAATGCTGTTTTTGAGTTTATTTCATAGATATGTGGTAATTCTTGCTTTATGTTAGAAACATTTTCACTATGAAGTAAAGTATGTATTTTCATCACTGCTTCCGGTGATTGAACGCCGATTATAAGGCGCACTCTATTTTCTCTTTCATCATGTACGGCCACTCATGTAAATATAGTTTTATGATGATGATATCTTTTACTTCAGTTGTTAGAAGAGTATATTCTGAGAGCTTATATATAATTAAAAGATTATATTTTTGATCATTTCTTATATTTGTTAACGCTTTGAAAATTATTTGCACAGATACAAAATAAGACTGAACAATGTTTGTTATGTAAACTAACTGCTGTAAAACCTTATCAGATGCCTTTTCAACAGATTTTTTTGTTAAGTTCATCAACTCGATTGATGACTTAAACTCGTTTAGATGAAAATATGTAAAGAAATGATACCTTTCAATTCACAGAGGGACTCAATTGTCAAACAAGTGTGTATTCGGAAAATAGTACCGAAGTGATATCCAAGCTCTTTTGTTATACTCGTTATTGCTTCTATGAAAAAATCACCCTCAAGATATTCAATAAGAGCCAAAACAGTGGCAGGTAATGTGGTTACGACAGAAAGGAGTATGCATTTTTGTTCAACGCTTATCCTTTTAATGTCTTTATTCTTTTTTATGTCTTCCAGTATCTTATAAACTTCCTTCTGAATTGACTTAAAAGTAGTTTTTTCTTCGGTTCGATGTATGGCTTCTTGCCAAACCCCAACAAGAATCTTTTCCGCCAAACAAGTCGTTTCTTCAGAAGATCCGCAAGTTATCATTTTCAATTCTAAAACTGTAATATACAATACATAAGATAATAAGAGGGCCATGATAGCCCTGAAATCGCTCACCTGTATATAGGCCCCTGGGCAAATTTTAAACCAGGGACTTTTATTTGAACAAACTTGGTAGACAGCCATTAGAAGATGTTTCATGATAAATATAAAATATATAAGCTCTAACTCTTTGGGGTTTTTAAAAGAAGATTTTTTAAAGTTTTTACTATACACATATAGGAAAAAACAATGACCCCCCCCCCCCGAGGGCACAATTTTGACCCCAGGGCTTTTATTAAAACAAACTTGGTAGACACTAACTAGAAAATATTTCATGCTAAGTATCTAAACTCTAGCTCTTTTGGTTTTTTAAAAGAAGATTTTTTTAAGTTTTTACTCTATACAAAATAATGAAAATCAATGACCCCCTGGGGTGGGGCCAATCTTGACTCCAGGGCTTATATTTGAACAAACTTGATAATTCACTAGAAGATGTTTCATCCTTAGTATCTAAGCTCTAGCTATTTTATTAAAAAAACAGATTTTTTATGTTTTTACTATATACAGATAAGGAAAATCAATGACCCCTCGGGGCGGGGCCAATTTTGACCCCAGGGCATTTATTTGAACAAACTTGGTAGACACTGACTAGGTGATGTTTTATGCCAAATATTTAAGCTCTAGCTCTTGCGGTTTTTTAAAAGAAAATATTTTAAGTTTTTACTATATACATATAAGGAAAATCAATGACCCCCAGGGCCGGGCCAATTTTAACCCCAGGGTATTTATTTGAACAAACTTGGTAGACACCCACTGAAAGATGTTTCATGTTTAATATTTAAGCTCTAACTATTTGGGGTGATTAAAACAAGATTTTTTAAGTTTTTTACTATATACAAATACGGAAAATCAATGACCCCTCGGGACGGGGCCAATTTTGACCCCAGGGCATTTATTTGAACAAACTTGGTAGACACTTACAAGTTGATGTTTCATGCCAAATATTTAAGCTTTATCTCTTGCGGTTTTCTAAAAGAAAATATTTTAAGTTTTTACTATATACGGACTATTGAGGTATTAAAGTAATACATAGTAAACTCTTGTTTGATTTTATCTTTTCCAACGCTAAATATTGACCCAGTCTCAAAACTTTCCGAACAACCCTCGTACAAATAAGGAAAATCAATGACCCCCGGGGCGGGGCCAATTTTGACCCCAGGGCATCTATTTGAACAAACTTGGTAGACACCTACTAGAAGATGTTTCATGCTTAATATTTATGCTCTAGCTATTTGGGGTCTTCAAAAGAAGATCCCAATGTGTTTACTATATACAAATAAGGAAAATCAATGACCCCCCGGTGCGGGGCCAATTTTGACCCCAGGGCATTTATATGAACAAACTTGGTAGACACTGACTAGGTGATGTTTCATGCCAAATATTTAAGCTCTAGCTCTTGCGGTTTTCTAAAAGAAGATATTTAAGTTTTTTTTTCGGTTGCCATGGCAACCAGAGTTCTGCTTGGAATTATATTCTTTGAACAATTTTTAAAGTTGACTACCAAAGGAACATTCCTGTGAAGTTTGGATGAAATTGGCTCAGTGGTTTATGAGGAGATGTCGTTTAAAGTAAAAGTTTACGGACGGACGACGGACGGACGGACGACGGACAGACGGACGGACGCCGGACGAAAAGCGATCACAAAAGCTCACCATGTCACTTTGTGACAGGTGAGCTAAAAACGCATACAAAGTTGCAAAAATGTTATACCGATTTCAATCTTTTTCCATATCTAAATAGGCAAATTAAAATACCTTTTTCGGATGCAAACGGTATGCTTTCATTTTTCATCTTTTGCAATATGCTCTTCGTTTCTCTTAGTGTTTCTGCATGAAAAAGACATAACATTATAAAAATCCTAATATTGTAGGGAATAATGTGAGGGTTAACAACTTGCACTCATTAGACATCTCTCTTAAGTGACAAACATATAATGCAGGTAGAAGATTTGTAAGGTATAAAACAAATTGTTATCGTAAATCGCGAAAAGGTACACATTAAAGAGAGCATAATTGGCCATGTATACAAGAGGAACGTTACTTTTAAAAAAAAAATAGTTATAGTTATTGCATTTTGGATGTTACAATAAGTCAATAACAATAAGGGTTTTTAATAATCTTTTGTTTAAATATTTACTTACGATTGTAAACCTCCGTAAAACTTTTGATTCCTTTTGCTTTTAAATAATTAGTGCATTTTCCTTGACTTTTGGTAATTTTACTTTCTTCTAGTATATCGGTAAACTTGCATTTCTGTTCTTTCGAAAGAAATTTTGACATGAACTTTAAGCTAGCTTCCAGATCTGATAAAGAATCGTCGAATGTTTCTGTGTCGAATACCTTTAGTGACATAGTTGCATAATTTTTATGAGCAGATTGGATGAATTCTATTTCTTTGCTTATTTCTTCTTCATCTTTATCGAACGTAAATAATATCACGGTAACAAGCGATGATATATCTAAAAATGATGAGTCAAACGTGTCAGAAAAATCCGAAGACTTTTGCGGAAATAACCTTTCAAGTTGTTTCATGTCTGTTATCTTTTCCCTTAGACTACTTTCTTTTTGGTGAAGACGTTTCTTGAAATCTGTACAGCTATTTGCTATTTTTTGGTTCAAATATGATGACAAAACAAAGTGCACACCTTTATCCAGCAGATATATGTACTTATCATAGCGATTGTTAGATTTCCTAAAATAAAATGCACAATCTGAAAAAATAAATACAATGTTATGACTTAAGCACCAAATATCAATGTTTTACACCATTTTATCACAAGTTTATTTAAAATGATTACCTATTACAAGATAGGTGGGACATAAAATGAACAATGTTTACATCAAAATAACAAATCAAATTATCCTACCTTCTAATGTTTTAAGTAGTTTATCCACCTGAAAATTATACGTGTAACGTATTAGTCATAAACCTTTACGTAAGGTGAAGCAATCTTGAGTAGTCAAATTTAATTAAACCATATGTGCAAAACATAATGCCCTCATTTTTTTCTTTTTCTCTTTAACATTACGTTTATAAGAATGGACCAGAAAGAAATGATTTAAAATTGATCCATCTGTATATCCGTTTGATTAAATGTAAGTTAAAATACTTGCAACAGTAGAATGCTAATATTATAAACATACCTCAGTCTGAATCAGCAAGATCCTAGCCTTCCATTCATTAACAAACACTTCACATTTTTCCTTGGAAAATTGATCTAGGGGTTCCTTTTCGTAATATTTTAATTTTTCTTTTAATTTTGTTTCATATTCTGGATTAATTTTTGTACATATTCTGATAAATATTTTTGTTACTTCATCCCAATAGTTGTTAAATTCCTCCTCTTCAAGTTCTGCTATTACAGAATGCGCAACTGTGTGATTTCGACGGGTTCTTAAGCGTAGCAAGTCAGCACCAATTGATTCGTCCTTAGGTTCCGGAAGATGGTCCCAGCCTTTTTTAGGCGGTTCCAATTGATCTTTAGTAAATAGATTTATAATTAGAGTAATCAATGTATTCAAATCCAAATCCTGCATAGATCCTGCTTTTACGTGTTCAAATGCTGTTTTATCAAGAATCTTTTTACGTTTCAAGTTTTCAATCTGCTGTTTTATTTCTTTAGATTTAAGGAAATCTGAAATACTATCGGTTTGGGACAGCTTCTGTAATACAGCAGTTGCGGTTTCTGTGCTGAGGTCTATGAACATCCAAATAAAGCGAAGATAGAGTGAATGGTTTTCTTTTGAATTATGCATATTGCCTTTTCTACTCAAAAAGCTTCTACCGTAAACGAATACTGTATCTTATGAATTGCCTTTCATTAGATTAAATATTTTTGGTCTTGTTTAAGATTATATATTTCATGAATATAGATAGAGTTGCTGGGTCGTTCCTTAAAACAGTCCAAAACGACTTTGTGAATCTTTTGACACAAAAGGATATTGCACAAGTAACCAATACCATATAAACACTTGTTTGTAGCTCGGCGAAAATCTTTTGTGAGGCACCAACCAATTGTTTTCAGTAATATGTATTATAGCGCTTTCAGGCCTGTAACCTCTTGCAGTGCAGGTGACCTCTTGACCACTGACGTTTTGACCACTGGCCGTTTGACCACAGGTTAATTGAAAACCGATCCACTTAAAAAAAACCTGAACAGCTTCAATACCATAATTTTTTTTAAAAAATTGAAATTTAACTTAAGCAAGCATAATTGTGATAAGCAGATGTTTTATTATTTAAAAACTGCAAAATCAAATTCTACTGGAGAAAAATAGCTTAAAATCATATAGAACGGTTGATATTTAAAATATAAACTTGGTCTAGATCTTTCAAACAAAAGGGCTAAGATGGTCCTAGATTGCCCACCTGACCCATCAATCTCATCCGATCAATTTCTTAGACAAGCATCCTGACCAAGTCGGATGACACTTGAGTCTAACATTTGACTTCTAAAATGTTAACAATGTTTTCCTTATTTGGGCAGTGTGACTTAGTTTTTGACCGCAGGTGACCCATATTCAAAGCTGACCTAGAAATCATCAAAGAAACCTTCCTGGTCAGTTTCCAGGATATTTGGAACAAATATGCAGCTACTAGAGTGTTAACAAGATTTTACTATTTGAAGCTCCTGTGACCTTGTTTTTAACCCAGGACGACTCATATTTAAACATGACCCTGAAGTCATCAAAACAACCTACCTGACCGATGTCCAGAATATTTGGATCAAAACTGCAGCCACTAGAGTGTTAACAAGGTCTTTCCATTTTTAGCTCCTGTGACGTAGTTTTGAACAGAGACAACCAATACTGAACTTGCACTTATTCATTATCCCCCATGTGCAGACTCAATCAAACCGAGTCAGCAATTCTTATGTTATTTTGTTGTGATTAATGTTTCCGAGGGATCACTTTGTTTCCAGAATTTTGACCTAGAAAACCTCAAAACAACCTACCTGACCAATTTCCAGAATATTTGGATTAAAACTGCAGGCACCAGAGTGTTAACAAGATTTTTCTATCTTAAGTTCCTGTGACCAAGTTTTTGATCCGATATGACCTGTATTCTAACTTGACCTAGAAATCATCAAAACAACCTTCATTATTAATTTCCAGGATATTTGGATCAAAACTGCAGCCACTAAAATGTTAAGAAGATATTTTTATCGTGACCTTGTTTTTGACAAGAGACGGCAAATATTCGAACTTAATCTAGAAATCATCAAAACAACCTTCCTGACAAATTAGCAGAATATTTGGGTCTAAACTGCAGCCACTAAAGTGTTTACAAGGTTTTTTCTATTTTTAGCTCCTGTGACCTAGTTTTTGACAGATAATGACTTATATTCGAAATTCGAACTTGACCTAGAAATCATCCACACAACCTTCCTTATCAATATCCATGATATTTTGATCAAAACTGCAGTCACTAGAGTGTTAAGAAGATTTTTTTCTATTTTTAGCTCCTGTGACCTAGTGTTAAAACCGAGAAGATCCATATTAGAACTTGACCTGTATTTCATTGAGACAAACATTTAATTATGATATAATCAAAACTGTGACTGCTAGAGTGTTAACAGCCCAAATGTTGACGATGCACAACGCACGACGACTGACGCCGGACAAAGCCCCATCACTTTACCTCACCTTGACTTCTTCGTGGTCAGGTCAGCTATAAACGGAAAAGGGCGGCTAAATACCCGGAAATAGTATGGGGTGATAAATTAGCAGAAAAAATTACACACATTAACGTCGGGTATTATGGTCTGCGCTGCTGCGTTGGCGCTTGTGCCAGCTATTCCGTTGCAGGAGAGCTTCCACAGGTAGTTATTATTTTGATGAAAAAGCTCTTTAAACTGAAAATAAAAAAGCTACCGTAAAATAATATCATCAAAAGTTAAAAGGTATAAACATTATTGTTTATAATATTTGTATAATATATATGTTTTTAAAATATTGTTCTACAGCTAATTTTTTCAAACAATAATCAAGCAGAAGCTAATTTTCAATCAAAAGCATGAATTATTTGCTAAAAAGAATGAAATTAAAATATGTTAAAATAATCATAAGATGATATTATTGATAGAATCAGAAAATGGATGTCAGAAGGTAGTGAATGGCGAATCGAGAAGGTCGTAATTTTAACATATAAACAAATATTCTCCGCTTGCTACTATAAGTTATCTACTCCTCCTTACTAGTTTGCAACATGCCGAAAGGATTTAATAAAAAAAAAAAAAAAAAAAAAAAAAAAAAAAAACGATGACAATCTATGTTTCAGATGATGTCATTTAGCTTATAAATTCCAATCAGACAATCATCCAGAAAGGGTTTCCAAATATAGAACATAGACAGGTTAGTAACACTGGAATAAGAATTTCCTGTAACAATACAACAAAATTCCAAAGATAGAGTCTCAAAATCAAGTTAGTTTAAATTTTGTAAAGTCAGCTATGAAGATTCTTAAGGTGCTTACAGTAGAAATCCTCCATTACCTTATCATTATCATGCTACAGGAAAATTCCGGGGTAGTGCTCATTCATAATGTAATCCAATTTTCCAATCATAAATAAAAAGTCTTTAATAATCTTCGGGGACAGCCATTTCAACATGCAACAAATATGAAGGTTTTTTTATAAATTTAATTCATCTGATCTTTAGCGACTCCTTTCCATTTATGTCTCAATCATTAGATTATTTAGCTAAAAATGTACAGAATTTTAATTCAAAACTGAAGAATTGGTCGATAGCTGTGATATTTACCTTCTACAGATAAAAGGTGTTTATGCATATGATTAAACAGATTCATTTTCAAAATTTAAAGGGAATAAAAGGTACTAAAATAAATCGAGTACTTACTTTTTCTGAATCCCTTTGGTTAAAAATATATTAATTTCGAAACACAAAAACGATCGAAAACAAAAAAAGTATTTGTAAAAGATTTCTTTAAATTAATGAATAATTCTTGATTTAGAAAGACAACAGAAACTTACGTAAAATGACAAGTATCAAACAAACTCATACTAAAATACATAGTGAAACCTTCATTTGTCTCTTCAACGATGTTAAATTGTAATCTCTATGGGATGTATAGAATAAACAAATGTTTATTACAAATAAGGCCTAGTTATGTTGGAATGTGTATTTTAGATTTATAGAAATTACTGATTTATGATTTCCTTATAATGACATCATCGATAAAACTGGCCACCAGCACAGTAATTTATTGTTCACAGATACATATTCACTTTTATTATAAATGTTATGAAATACAGACGGCGGATGCATATGCAGAGTTTTATATAAAAAAGACAGGGATCTATTGATAACAGATCATTACTATATATACCCTGACTCTAAGTTCTATTTCGATGATAAAAAGAAAAATATAGGAGCAATAAAGGGTGAAGCTGCAGGGATACCTATTAATTAAATCAACGGCTTAAGAAGTAATCTGCATTCTCGTACTTATTTAAGAATAAAGTTATTGAAAAAATGCAAAGGGATAGCCAATGGTGTAGTTAAAAAACCCAGAAAGTACATGAAGATTACAAACGCACACTTATTAAAACCAAGGTAATGTATCATCAATTAAAACCATTCGCTCGGTAAAAAACATAATAGGCAGTGAATATGGTTTATTATGCTGATAGGAGATTTATCTGGGATAATGGTATTGCTTCTTCAGTAGTTTTTTTTAACTTTCTTAAGTTCCATAAATTCTTATTTGAATAATTTGTTACAATCAACCCATTAATTTCTTCTGAAACCCCTGCTCTAAATTTATCAGCATAATTGATAGAATTGAATTGAATTATATGTCTATTATTTCTGCGTCATTTTTTAAATTTAATTAATCTATCAAATTGTTATCATCAAAATCATCACAATTATGAAAATCTTCTTTATTAAATAAATAGATGATCAAATATAAACTATCGTCTATACGAAGAGAAAAATATCCTATTCAGCCGTGCCAAACATAGCGGGTAAATAAATTAACCTCGTGGCACAAATGCGTATCGTCTAAAAACTTTTACAAGAATTACCCTTTTTTTCTTGTCCCTAAAAATAAAATGCAAAAAGAATACTTCTTCCCTTGCACTTTCTATTACTTGTTTTAAATTTTGAATATGTTTTCATGATCAAGGACCACTTCACCTCAATAAACAATTATTTTTTGTTGTTTCAGTGTGTATATCTTTAATTGCGGTATCGAGGTTTTTAAGGTCGTTACCAAAAGTTTTAATCTCGGTACCGAGAGTTTTACCCTCGGTATCTTAAGTTTATCTTCCCCTGCTTTAGTTATTTTTAAACAACAAAATCTATCCTACCATCAAGCCTAGTTATTTCTCATTGTACGGTGTTAGATTGGAGATTGACTTATAATTTTCATTATGTCTTGAATCAAAACTATCTATTACTATTTGAAGTTGTGTCCTATGTTGTTTTAATGTTCTCTTTAAATTTTGCGATCATCACGTCTTACTAAGGCAGCCTTTTCTAGCTCGGATTTACACTCTGCAACTTTACTTAAAAGTTATTTAATAGAACAAATTTTCTTTTGTCAAGTTCTGAATAAAACTGGAACTGAAAATTTCTGTTTAAACTTCTAATAATATTTGGCAGCTCTTAGTTTTTAGCATAGAGAAAAAAGTTGTCATAGTGAACCAGAGGTTTGCGTAACATATGTTCTAAAGTATTGGTTTTCCCACATCCGAAAAAAAAACAACAGAAATTTAACTATTACATTCTAAAACAATCTTTATACATATAAACTGATAGTTGCTTAAAATCATTATAAGATTGTTTTCGGATTTTCATTATTTGGAATTTCTATTGTATTGTATTCTTATGGCACATTAATATATAAATGTTATTAAGAATTAAAGAATAAGAGACAAAAAATAACCACATGGCGAAAATTAAAGCTGTATGTGATAAAATCACAGAAGCCAAAATTCAGATCTGTGTTGATGACCTCTTATCATTTCATAAATATCTACGACAGGAAAACATTTCTCTTTTTTGACCACAGGGATATAATTTGAACAATATTGGTAAATGCCCTATAGACAATGCCTTATGCAAAATATCTAAGCTCTAAACCTTTTGGGTCTTTAGAAGAATTAAACAGGTCAAGGATCTATGCATTTGCCCCAAAGTGCTCATCTCAGACCAGACTGTTATTTGTAAATACTGAAAGGTAGTGTTTATGACAAGAATTTGAACGACGTTACTCACTAGACGATACTTCATGCAAAATATATTTTCATTAAACTACATATACATGGTCTTAAAAAAACACACACACAAGAAAGTAGGGCACTATGTCAATATTGAAATTATCTGATATCAATTCTACATATGAAATTGTGCACATTGTCAACATATAATAACTGTATGTAAAAAAGCTAAAGGAGGTCACTTCACCAAAACCAAGGTAAGCCGATACTTAAGTTCAATTTTACATCTTACCTGTACATCAAAGGACAAGAAAGAAGGTCACTTTGTCAAAATCTAGGTCAGCTGGTATCAAAGTTCAATTAAACATCTTAAACTGTGAACATGGTCTAAATTTCATAACTGTACATCAATGGAAAATAAGGTTAAATTGCCAAAAACGTAGGAATGGAGCCAATTTTGACCCAAGAACTATGATTTGAACATTTTTTTGTAGAATTCAACTACATTATGTTTTACGCCTACCCTTTGTTAATACAGAGAAGAAGTTTTTTAGGTTGTTACTATATACATACATGTATAAGGAAAACTTATGACCCCAGGTTTGGGCCAATTTTAACACTATAGGCAAAATTTGAACAAATTTGATAGAAAACCTCTAGATGGTATAATTTACCAATTATCAAAGCTCTAAGCCGTGTACCTTCAAACAAGAGGATTTTTAAGTTTTTACAATATGTCCATAATAAAAATCATTGAGCCCCGTGTCAGGGCCAATTTTGACCACAGGTTTATAATTTGAACAATCTCCGTAGAGGTCCACGAGACAATCCTATCTGAAAAATTACAATGCTCTTAGCCTTGTGATTCTTGAGAATATGATTTTATTCCTTCTTATATTTTCTTTTGGTTGCCATGGCAACCAGATTACTGCATAGCGTCAGATTATTTGAACATTTTATAAGCCCTTCACTCAAGGGACAATCCTGTGAAGTTTAATTGAAAATAGACTAGATGCTGCGGTGCCATAAAAAAATCCGATTAAACCATTATCTAACTTTCATACTGAAAAGTCTGATTTACAGCTCGGTATTAAAACCTTTAGGGGCTTATGTATAGGATATCGACCGAGTACGAGGTCTTTCCTAAACAGAAAGATCGATGTACGAGGCCGATATCCAACTTACACACCGTCAAACTATTGCCTTGAGCAATGGCTGATCCGAAACATTTGATGTAATGCACAAAGATTATTTTTGAACGCAGCGCATAAACAGGTAGGCTTTTTTATTTTATTAATATATGGACACTATGTATGTGTATACAAAGTTGCGCGTTAGTTTTTGTTTATTTAAACACAATGGAATTTTAACAAAAGGCGATGATTTTTTGTAAAAAACAATTCAACATTTAGATTTTTTAACATTTTAAAAACAGGGGAGAGGGGGGAGGGGGACGGAAATGTCCACCCCTTACAAAGATAAAAGGGGGTAAATGTCCCCCACTGCAAAAAGGTGGCAAATTTCCGAGAAGCAACTGTCTGAGGGGCAAATGTCCGGATACCCAGCAGACCACGAAATACTTACATATGTACATTGAATATTGTTGGCAAGTGTAAGATACATGATCCGAAATAGTATTTTATATAGCAGATATTATAAAGTGTTTAAGAATAAAATATGATCGCTCATCATATAAAATGTTATGCTAAATCACTTATAACTTTATTAACATTTCTTTTGTTAAGGATTTTTTTAAATAATATCCGAATAATACATTTCTATCTTTTCCATCGATATTTGAAATACTAATGGGAGATGTGCCCTTTGTAGACCAATCCACTTTAAGTACTTTTATATGCATGTCACTATAAGCAAGTTTTAGATTATATCTTTAACGTTGTTGTGTAGCATTCTTTGAAACTAAGCCCTAGATTCGAAGGTTTCAAGGGAAATCAGTTTTGATTTTTCACCGGTTGAATAGTAAGACAGGATAAAGCACTCAACGAGAGAGGGGGAGATTAACGGGGATTATACAATCCGATTGATCCCGCGGGTGGGAATGTTACCAGGGACTTGACTATTAACTTTGGTAGCTGCAGTTTCCGAGGTATGCACGTTCCCAAATTTTCAATTTTTGATTACATTTCATGTTTTCCTTTTCTGCGCATAGGCAGGTCTATTTTTTTCACGTGTTTTTCATGATCGGGTCTGTCT
Organism: Ruditapes philippinarum; assembly: GCF_026571515.1. Taxonomy (NCBI): domain Eukaryota; kingdom Metazoa; phylum Mollusca; class Bivalvia; order Venerida; family Veneridae; genus Ruditapes; species Ruditapes philippinarum. The sequence goes on from NW_026853891.1 coordinate 109,924, forward strand.
GACTTGAACAGACCTGTGCATAGGGGAGGTGTGTAACATTGTAAATAGTTTGCTATAAAAATACCGAGTGTATCGACAAGGCAGAAGTCTAATTAACTTGATTCTGCAATGTCCAGTCTACCATCGACAGCACAGCGTCAGGTCCGTTTGTTCCTTTACCATCTGGACCTATCGTTTGACCTTCGTCAACTAGGAAGTTGAGTTGTTGTACGATGTCATCCAGTCTGGATTTTACGCAGGGTTAAAAAGTATATTGGGTCCATCTGGTGAGAAAAAAAAGTGGCAAACTGACAGACAAACCTTTCATCAGTGTCACGTGTGGCAACACTACGCCGTATACTCTCATTACCTATGAAATAACAAAAAAGAGATCCATAGTTAAACATAAATTTTATGGAGGGCGTTCGTTGCCAAAATTCCAGACATGTAAAGTGTTCCTTTTTAAAATGACTTTTTGAAAATGCGAACTTGTATGCCTACCATTTTTATTGTATGCCTCTTAATTCAATCTTTTAATTGAAGGTTACCGCCTTTATATAACAAGTTTACATATATATCGTAACAACTGACCTAACATCTAAAACGACAACAAATTTACAAGTTCGTATCTTCCATTGCATGCAATACATACGCATGTTTGTACACTTATAGATCTGTAATATACATATGAAATGTAAAACTCGAATACGGAAAATAGAGTTTAAGACAACGTGTTACCAGTTGTAGAACTACAAGAGTACGTTAACACAGTAACATGTTTAAAATGACAAAAGTAGATTCACAAAGTTAAACGATTTTAAGTCAAGCATAACGCCCCGCCCCTCTCGGAGTATTTACGAACTTCTATTGCGGACAGGTATAAAACGGCGCCTCTCCCATATTTTTAAATAAAACTGAAGGACAACATACGGCATTTTTCACAACATATATACGTTACATTTGTTACAAAAGTTTTGTCACTAGCAACATCACTTGAAAATTGCTGATTTTACCATTTATGATGAAGATAACTTGTGCATTACCTTATTATTTAACATCGTGTTCTTATCAGTTACAAATTATTTATCATTTTAGTGATTAGCCTGTCTGTGCTATGCCTAGTGCCCTGTCCTGTGTTTTGTTTGGGGTCCGCCTGGGCTTCTTGCCACTTGTTCTTGTTGCTGGGTCATGTAGGGTTGCGTTCATTGAGCGCCGCCTTTCCTTGTTGATCTTGTTTATCATATATTCCTGAGAAACATCGGCGATTTGGAAATTTTTAGGGGAAAATATGACCAACTTCAAGGGAGTAATTTTATTGATAATGTAAAAACCATCCAATATTCTTATTGGTATCATTGAAAAATGTACTGGCAAAAATTTCATTTTCAACAAAAACTATGCAAGTATTTGCAAAAATAGGATTTTAAAGCGGCCACCGAGATTTCCTTTCCGAAATCAAGAAAATACTTATCCGTAGCACATATATATGTACAATCTTTAATAAGGTATTTTCAGTATGAATAAAAACTTTTTGCACTTGTTCATTATCCCTCATGTACAGACTCAATCAAACCGAGTCTGCAATTCTTATGTAATTTTGTAGTGATTAATGCTTCCGAGGGATCACTTTGCTTCCAGATTTTAATACTTCACAACAGCAGGTGTCAAGTGCCGTGTGGCAGCTGTAAAAAGTTGCCCCGTACTTCACTTCAGTGTTTTTCTGGTCCTTCGGGATCATTGATGCCAGCGCTATTAAGTGTTGAGAATTGAGTACCGTTCAAGCCGGTGCTAGGGGGCGTGAGGGATGTTGCACTTGTTCATTATCCCTCATGTGCAGACTCAATTAAACCGAATCTGCAATTCTTATGTAATTTTGTTGTGATTAATGCTTCCGAGGGATCACTTTGTTTCCAGATTTTTAATATACTTGTTCAAAGCTTATGGTCTTAAATTTCATTCAATATTCAATTTCCTTTTTGAATAAAGTATCTAAAGGAAGCGACGTTATTTTTTTCCGAATATATGAGTGTGGATTTAAGAGAAAAAAAATAAACAACGATAAATTAGAAACAATTTTTTTTAATACTTCTACATAATTAATTTTCATTTTTAAGGCATCACTAGAAAGTTCATAAAGGATTCTTTTACTTGAGTCTAAAATTATCAACGCCGCCTTTCCTTGATGATCTTGTTTATTATCAAAATTGACCAAGAAATAAAAAAAGTAAGTAGGGGGCGCCATGTTTTTCTTACTGAATTTCAGAGTGTGTTTTTTTTTTACTTGGGGATCATATGCCGTTTTTCATGGTATGGCACTTACGTGTCACATTGAAGGTTCCATGATAATCGCCATATTAACACATCTGCGGATGTTTCAAAATTGTACCAGTTCATGTTGAATTTTGCTTAAGCCGGTGCTAGGGGGCGTGGACGATAACTTGCTCTTTCCATTACCGTCCATGAGCAGGCTCAATCAAACCGGGCCTGCAACATTCTCAATTTTGTCGTTTTGAGCGTTCTTTAGGGATTCTTATTTTCTCTATTTTACAGAAAGTAACATGATAAACTTTTTAACGAAAAGTTAATTCAGTTTGATTTAATTCATTTTTATTTTTAGGCATTATATAATTATATATCATAAATCGTATGAAGCACACTTTTATTTCAATCCAAAATTATCAAAATATATTACGAACTTAAAAAAAAGTTTGATGGGAACGCCGTGTTTTTCTTACCAATTCGAGAGTGTTATTTTCAGAGTAAAAAAAACCTAAAAATTCAATACATCTATTTAATTCATTTTTATTTCCGAGGCACTCATTGAAAGCTTATGGAGTAATCTTTCATTTGATACCAATAATATTGGACTTTTTATAGAAATAAAAAAAAGTTAGAATGGACGCCGTGTTTTCCTTCACTTTATTGAGAAATAGGAGAGAGGCGACAGGTATTATACCTGTCCGTACATTTCCGTGATAGAAGATCGTAAATACTCAGAGAGAGGCGGGGCGTCATGCATGACTTAGAATCGTTTAACTTTGTGAATCTACTCATTTTAAACATGTAACTGTGTAAACGTACTGTTGTAGTTCTACTGGAACACGTTTTATTAAATTATATTTTCTGCATTCGAGTTTTACATTTCATTTGTGTTTTTCAGGTACAGATATATATCTACAAGTGTGTAAACATGCTTATGTATTATATGCAATGGTAGATACGAACTTGTAAATGTGTTGTTGCTCTCAATGTTAGGTCAGTTGTTAAGATTTACATGTAAACTTGTTATTTAAAAGCGGGTGCCTTCAATTAAAAGATTGGATTAAGAGGCATATCATTTGCTGTGCACGAATGCAATAAAAATGCTAGACATACATGTTCGCATTTTCAAAAGTAGTTTTCAAAAGGAACACATTACATGTCTGGAATTCTGGCAACGATCGCCCTCCATAAAATTTAAGTGACATTATGCCTATCCAAGTATAAATAGTGGGTGAAAAGGTCAAAGTCAAAACAACTTGAGATTTTTCCATGATAGGTTTCAATTCTTAATTATAGATAATAGTCCATGTGAATAATCAATTACACACATGAATCACAATAATTTCTATAGATATCCTTCGGAATATATCGTTAATGCATCGTTGATAAAAAGAGTTGGACAGGCCTTTTATATTTCAGGCAAATTATCATATTTTATCTTTTGCAATTTTATAGTCAACTATTGTTCAATGGCCATTATAATAGTCAATTATTTTTAAATATATAGTAAATTGAACTCAACCAGACAGATTGAGCGTAATGTACCTTTAAGATAGAGGTAAACACAGCGCATTTGAACCTTATTAAAGCAACGATCTTTATAATTACGGTAAAAAAATCACGATATCACCTGAATAGGTAACATATGGTACTAGTTTCTTAAATCGTTCAATATATGAAAATATTATTACGCTTCAAACCCAAAATATATAGTATTCATCCAGTCAGCTTACAAATTGTTTAGTATATACCCAATGTGTATAAACAGAAATTCATGCTAGGACTTTAGAGAATGATATTTTAGCATTTTATTTGAGTAAATGACATCAATTCACCGGTGCTCGTCCAGTCTTGGTGCCTATATAAAAAAAATTGAAGTTAAAAAAAAAAAAAAAAAAAAAAAAAAAAAAAAGAAAAAAAAAAAATCAACACCTGAACAACTATCCTGGGTTGAGTGAAAGAAAAAAAAAATTTAAAATTTTTATTTCCTATATACCATTACTATGAATAGTAATGGTATATATAGGGAAAAAAATTTTTTTTCTTTCACTCAACCCAGGATAGTTGTTTAGGTGTTGATTTTTTTTTTAACTTCAATTTTTTTATATAGGCACCAAGACTGGACGAGCACCTGTGCATCAATTTACTATTTTTTGTCAATCATTTGTCTAAGTATCCCTTTAATTAATTCTATAAAGTATACTTTAAAGATACTTACTTCAAACTCCTCCATCTTATAAACTTTCCTCAAAATTCCGACGTAGATAAACTTTAAAAACTTCAATAGCATTTCCGTGTTTAACATGTGTTTACGCAAGAAGAGTGACGTCATTTAAATCGCTGTAGTGCACTTTTATTGGCGTGTCATTAAAACCGTTTTTGTCGCGTCGTGCGTCATGTATGTATATTGTTGGCAAGTGTGAGATACATGATCCGAAACTATATTTCATATAACAGATTATAAAATGTTCTAGAATAAAATATGATCGTTCAGCATATCAATTTTTTACACTAAACATATAAATTTATTAATATTTCTTTTGCAAGAATTTTTTAATGATATCCGAATTATACATTTTTGTCGTTTTTATCAATATTTGAAATACTAATGGAAGATGTGCCCATTGTAGACTAATCCAGATTAAGTACTTGTATTTGCATGTCACTATATAAGAAATTATCGGATTTTACCAATACAAAATTCCTTTAAAGCTCTTGTGTAGAATTCTTTGAAACTAAGCCCTGGCTTCGAAGGTTTTCAAGGGAAATCAGTTTTGATTTTTCTCCGGTTTAATAGAAAGACAGGATAAAGCCTAACTCAAAGAGAAGGGGTGGGGGTTAACGGGGATTTAACAATCTGGTTGGTCCCGCGGATTGGAATGATTCCAGGAACTTTGCTATTAACTGTGTGTAGCTGTTTCTTATGTAAAGCGTACATAAAATGTGAAAAGTTGTGAAGCGGACATATTTTTGGTGTATTTTTTCGATATGAATTGTTGGTACAATTTGTATCTACTGTGAATTTTCTAGAACGTTTAAGATGTTATGGATTAGGTGATTTAAAATCTTATAAGTATGCTGTGATTAATTTCATAGAAATGAATTTGAAGCGTCCATTTATATTTTGAACAGTTATATGAATGACAGAAGAACCACTTAGATTACTATTTCTTTGGAAAATGACGCGATTAAATAAATGTTTAAATGTGTCCTAACTTTGATATGCTATCCATTATTTTTATTCAAAGATATAATATAGGGATGCTTGAATAATTGCCAAGTGCATTCAATAAACATTATCTTGTTTAAAAAATGTATCCGATTTTGTAAGACAGGAACATTATGACAATCATTTACATTTTATTATTGATTGCACTTCATGTCTTCTATGTCTGCGCATAGACAGGTCTATTTTTTTCACGTGTTTTTTTATGACCGGATCTGTGTGACTAGAACAGACCTGTGCACGTGCAAAAGATAGACCTCATAACGGACCTTCTTTTGTTTTAACAGGTCTATCCGAAAAATATAGACCTGTCACAAACAATAGAGGAGGTGTGTAATTAGTTAAAGCATTGGAAATTTTTAAGGAGAATAGTGTGGCATTTTAAACTTTGATATTCAGTTGAACCTGGGACACACTGAGTCTGTTATTATAATAAAAACTATTTTGATCAATCCGGTTCCTCCGCCTAAAGATGTGATTAATTATTTACCCTATATAAATTATAAAATATAATTATCAACAATCCATAAGCATTGTATGCTGTTCCTATTGTTTAACATTTTTTCATTTATTACAATGTTCCAATTCATGACATATTATATATATTTTTTTAGATGTATATAATCCAAGAAAAACGAAAATATCATCATAAATTAGTTAACAAGTTTATCTTAAAATAATAAAATAAATAACAGTGAAGACATAATGCAATCCAACATATTGAATAAACTAAAATAATTATCTAATACAGCGTGCTTTAAACTGATTTTACTTCCATGTCCAACCGCTTTAAATTTTATCTCAAGTAAAAGGTTAAGAAGAATAAAATCCAATAATATTAAATATATTTACAAGTAGACAACAAAGATTATTTTTTATGCGCGCATAGTTTGTCTTTTTTCAACATCCGTGAAGATTTATTCACGCACGTAATTTCCGGTTTTTTAAATCAATAGTTATTTAATTATTTATTATAATTCTGAAAAATTATCAGGACAGGTGATAGTGCATTTTTCAATATGTTTAATATACCTGATTATATATATATCCTTTATCCGATTTGCCTTTGATGCAAACAGAAAAAAAATTAAGTCACATAAATAGATTTTAAATTATTTTTTTTTCTTCAAAATCTTGAGAAGTTAAGATGGGTTGTTTGGAAGAGATATAACACACATTTTATCCACTTCTTCGTAATACATGATATTTTAATATAATGCACGTCACACATTTTTTCTCTTCTCTAAATCCATTAACATTGATCGGTATATTTAAAAGTTACCATTATTATTACTTATTAAATTACCAATTCAATAAGCGTAACTAATTAACTTTGTTATGGTATTTAAAAGTCCCGGTTGAATGAACAACCGTTCGCGTGCCAATCTGTTTGACACGTGCCGCCTGACCAATCCAGTTATTCAAAGGAAGTGTACAATACAAATTGTGTAAAATTATGTTATACAGGGGTAATAAAGTTTTATCTATAGCACCCTGCTGTTTTAATTTAAATTACTGATGAAAAAGTCGTCTAATGATACCTTAAACAAACGACATGTGTGCCCTTTTTGACCATTGAATTATTAGTCATGCACATTTTCGTAGATCTGTTAAAAAATAAATACACGTTTTCAGTACTTACCGCCTTAAGTCATATCAAAATTAATGTTTTTTTGGTGACATAAGATGAAATCGCATCTATTAAAGCCTTAAAGTATGATAGACTGTAGACATCGTTATTGCGTTTTGCCCTACGCATAATGCGCATGCGCGAAATGCAACATTCGTTGCTGTGGAAAATCGTATTATAAAAAAGGTCTATAAGAATATAAAACAACTATTAATATCAATAACACCTCATCTTTCTTAAATGACATGTCTGTTCTTGCACGTTTAAAAGTTAAATATGTAGAATAAAATGATTCAAAAGATTTACAAACTTTGTCTTGTAAAAAATTAGATGTCCAATCAATGTTAGATTCATCCTTGAAAAAATAATTGAAAATCTTAAGATTATTTGAGATCTTTCAAACATATCTACATTAGTTTTCTATTTCATATTTTTACAGAAGTATGAATAAAACAATAAAGAAAATAAACATACGAGTTTGCTTCTTTAAAAAGAAGCATGCGAGAGGTCTTTTCACAGCTGTTGAAGATTTGTTTAAATTGTTCAAAAGGAGGGACAGTCAGAATTTCTGATAAGTCGAATTGTATATGCGAACAATATCCGTCATTTTCCGACATTCTCCCGATAACTCAAATTGAAATAGCCGGCGAGGTGTTCCGGAGTTTAAAGAAGCAGCAAAAGTTCGTTACACCTTTCGCTTGGTGATATTGATAACGAAATTACTCTGTTTTCTTTTAACAGATATCTGTCTAAACAAATTTTCGCACAAAATGTCTATCATTTATAACCCCATTCTTGTGTAATAAATTAAAAGTCCAATGATAAAATCAATTAATCATAATTATATTCAAGCAACACTCTAGATTCAAAATAAAAACTTACACTACAACAACGCAAGTCAACAACAACATATTTCCAACTCTAATAAACTCATAGACATCCCCCCCCCCCCCTCCAACAAAAATTTTTGTTTTAGAAAATTCTCAGCTTATATACCCTTTTGTTTGCGCATGCAGCTGGTGTGGTGTGCAAAAGTAGACTAACGCGTGACCCACTCGCGGAACCAGTCTTAACTACTCGTGCGCGGCCAGAATTTGCGCGATCTATGCCTTAACCCTTTCCCTCATGAGCATATTGTGAAAAATGGCCGTTTTCACTGAAAAGCCTCCTGTTACAAGTTCAAACTGGTATGAAACTATAAAAAATGCTTCAATACTAATCACACTTTGCACAAATGTTGACTGGACCATTGCCTTTGTAACGAGATACTCGATTTAAATTTCCTGTTACCATGACAACGAGGGGACATCTCAAAATTGCCAAAAATCACTATTTTGCCTCGATTTTTTCTATCAAAATTTATTTCAAATTGCTGCAACTTCTCAAGGGATTGAGATAGAGTCAAAGGCTTTTCAGCGTTGGTTACACGTTACCTTATGATTGACCTGGGATCATTTTTAGCCTCTCACAAGTCCAAATTTGTCTTCGCGAGGAGGGGGACTCTGCCCCCTTCAAACCCCCCAAACAGAAGGGGGCACATCCCCCTTCTGGCAACCCCCTGATGTATCTTTTGGATGGGGGGCAGCGCCGAAAAAATGCTTATTTTTTAGCAACATTTCTCAAACGAAAACATGTGTTTGGGGCCCCAATAGGACATTTTTTCACTATTTTAGGCCTAAAAAAAGGGGGGGGGGGGCTCGAAAGTGCGTTGTTTCGCGTATATATGAGGTAAAGGGTTAACAAAAATGATGAAAAACTTTGGAATCACCCAAAATCTAGTTTTTCCATGTTAACATGTGGTTAATTTTGGTGAAAAATTATTGTTTTGTAACATTTATAATTTTTTTAGTTAACCCTTTCCCTCATGAGCATATTGTGAAAAATGGCCGTTTTCACTGAAAAGCCTCCTGTAACAAGTTCAAACTGGTATGAAACTAATAAAATTCTTCAATACTGATCAAACTTGGCACAAATGTTGACTGGACCATTGCCTTTGTAACGACATGCTCAGTCTTAAATTTCCTGTTACCATGGCAACGAGGGGACATCTCAAAATTGCCAAAAATCACTATTTTGCCTCGATTTTTCCATAAAAATTTATTTCAAATTGCTGCAACTTCTCAATGGATTGAGATAGAGTCAAAGGCTTTTCAGCGTTGATTACACGTTACCTTATGATCGACCTGGGGTCATTTTTGCCTCTCACAAGTCCAGAATTTTATTGGCGATGAGGGGGACTCCGCCCCCTTCAAACCCTCCAAACAGAAGGGGGCACATCCCCCTTTTGGATGGGGGCGGCGCCGAAAAAATGCTCACATTTTTAGCAACATTTCTCAAACAAAAACATGTGTTTGGGGCCCCAATAGGACATTTTTTCACTATTTTAGACCTAAAAAAAGGGGGGGGGGTCGAAAGTGCGTTATTTCGCGTATATATGAGGTAAAGGGTTAACAATGTTCAAAATGGCGCACAAGTGGACTGATGTGCAATGCAAACATAAGTACAAAAATACATAAATGTTCAGGTTTAATTAATAGCATAACTGTTTGTACAGCAATGCAATTAAGTGCGACATATAATTGCATTTAGTAAACATATTTGTACTACTTATGGTACACAATATGATATGAAAAACAAGACCAGCAAGGAAGGGAGGCATTCAATGAACGCATCCCAAAACACAGAACCACCGGCAATGGGCCCAGCAAGACACCATGCAGTACAGGGCACACGGTCAAAAAAATAACAGACTGGATGTTATTATAAAACAGAAAATTATAAAAAAACAAGGAAGAGATACGGTCAGCAGCAAAAGTACTGCTGGGGAGTTTAATCCGGTTATAAGTGCACCAAACCTAACTCCTGTCCCGACCATGTTTCTTTAATACGAGACAATGTAAATAAATGAATCCCCGCGAAGCGAAATTCTAACAGTTGTTATAGTTACAAAAGGTGAAATAAGTGAAACACAGAAATAATCATATAGAAACATATAAAAGTAAAGGCAATGACCATAACAAAGGTACTCAATGTCTTACCGGAAGACAGAGCAGCAAGAATATCACCTACAAGGACCCAGCGGAGCAAGGCAGAAGACGCAAAAAAGACAATTCAGTTCCAGGGGATTTTTAAACTTTCAATCATAGAGTACCTTATTTCGTCAGATTTAATCAAAAGAGGAAAGCGTAGGGTGTCCAACTGTAAAAAGGGTTGAACACTAAGCATGCACTATGTTTTAAAATAGTAGGGTCTTTTAATGAAACGTTTACTTATTTAAGAAAAGGCGGCAGAAAAAAGACCATGGCCCAAGATTTACGAAGTTTGTAAATCAAATCTCCATAGAAATCAAACTTGCTAATCCCTAGTCGTAGACGGGTTTTCAAATCGTTATTGAATTTTGAAGTAAAATTAATACACTTACTTTTGTTTGGCAACTTTTAAACCTTCTAACAGCAGAAAAATCGCTTTTCCAGTTTTACCAAATATCGCTCAACAATTGAATCAAGTCACCTGTATATAGATAAAGCAGTAAGGAACTTCATGAATAAAATCTTATATTTTGTCAACAACATTGGTGATGCTGAAGGGCTAGAAATAGTACTATAAGTTTGCGCGACCTCTTGTTACGCGACCCTGCTATATTTAGTACAATAATGCATGGGAAGCTGATTCTACGCTTTACTGCCACTCGGAGCTTATCTAATTTGAAATGAGGAATTATCATATCTAAATAAAAATGAGCTGTATCAATGACATAGAATGTTAAAATACACTATGCTCATCTACTTTTATTGCAGAAATTTATTAAAATCTAGTAAATTCTTCCTGAATATGTCTAATGAATAAGTAATTGTAAAATCTATATTTCGGAAGCTGCATTCTCTATTATTGTGAAATTACTTTCGTTTATTCATATTAAAACTTTCAGTATTTTAATGGCACTATGTAATGATACTGTGATTACTTGTAGTGTGTAGAGTTTAAATCGCAACATATTTTCTCTTTTTTTATTTAAACATATTTTATTGCCAAAAAGAAGACATATAAATACATGTAAACAGTTACAAATGTACAATACAATGACGACATATTTGGCAAAAGGGTTGGCTCAACATTAGCAACGGGCCTTTCTCTGTGTGTAAAAGATATTTATTAGGCTGTAAATGAGATACATTAAAGATATACTATGCTCATCTTTGAGTAAAATATTTAAATCGAAGAAATGTATTTAAACCTATAAAATTCTTACTGAATATGTTTAATTTGAATAAAAAATGAATAATAAACTATATTGGAAGTCACGTTCTCTAATACAGGACATGTAAAGTTGGTCTTTTCTTTAAAAAAACTGCCAGTTTTTTTAACGACACTATATATTCATATTGTGACGACCTATGTGTGTAGGGTTTTAAACATGACATATTAACTTTGTGTGAAGTCAAAACATGTTTATTTCATATTTACAAAGAGACTGTGTAGCAATTATCAATATTTTCTGATATCAAATTTGAGCATAGTATATCTTTAACTTCTATTTGATATACAAAAAAAAACAATCATTCTCAACACATGTGTGTCTGATGACCTCTCCAATAAATCAACTTGCATTTAAAATACAGAAATACAGAAACTTCAAGTTGTACACTCTATTCATAAACTGACTATTATCGCATGGTTTGGAACTTTTTCTTTGTTCTTACTAACCTATTATTCTTAGTACATTTTCAATGCGCATTTGAAAACTGTATTGATATAGAACAGTACAGTTTTTTCATTGATATCATACAGGAAAAACCTCAGCTAATAAATAAAACAACAAAAAAAGCAATTAAAAACAATAAAAAAAAGAAAAACATATAAACAAAGATAATTAATGAAATAAAATTTATTCTCATATATACTTTCTCCACAACGTAAAATTGGACGTGTAATAAGTTTTCAATGGTTGTAAGAGTCTTGTTTTTTTATTTTCTTTTATTATTTTTTTAAGTGCACTTAGTATTTCTTTTTCTTTTTCTTTTTTTTTTTTTGCTGATTTCTGTTATAAAAAATAATATGAAATTGAGATAAAACAGTTATAATATATCGTTCTGTCGTCGGTCTTGTACTGAATCCATCTTATCGCCTAATTGTCTTGATTCACCATTGCAATCTCACAATCCCATCTAATTAAAATCATATCCTAACTGTCGCTCCACTACCTTCGCTATGTAGGATCTGATGACATCGTATTCGGTGTCGCCTCAATTTGACCTTTTGATTGGCCCATCAAATCGTTGGTTTCAAAATATAGTCTGATTTTATTGACCTGTCAATTATGAATACATTATAGGACTCATTTAAATATTCGATCCCACTTCGGTTTGGTCCGTGTAGTTTACGAGAATTAATGTGGAGGAAATTAGTCATGGATTGAAAGTCACGCCAGCTTTATCGTGAAGGTTTTTGTTAATTCACAATAGGACAGTCGGTAAAGAGAATGTCTGATAATTGAGAGGTCTGTGGTTCGATCCTTACTGCTGCCATTGTTTTAGAACTCTTTCTTTATTTTTGCAGTATATTTTAATGGAACAGATTTGCAGTGTGTTTTACGGCATGTAAAAGACATTTATTGATTTTAATTCGTTTTAATTTCAAACATGAATTCTTAAAAAACATATTATTTAAAAAGAGTATATATATAACAAAATTAAATAAAACATAATCAAACAAAACGAACAACATAAAATAATCATATATAGATTCAATAATTTTGAAAATATTAATGAGAAAAAAACATGGACCAACGCGGCCTCGAACTTAAAACACTTGTGGCACTTATATTATAAACTCGTGATTTACCCTATTGCGCTATAACTCTGAGTACACTTAGTTTAGAGATACAAATTCAATTAAATTCCATCGTACAGCGTACATCTCACGGAACTTACCGAACATCTACCGAAGATTAATATACTGTGTGCATCGACCGTGTAATCAGTATGTAATTGACAGGTTAATAAAACCTAACAATACTAAGGTGTAACTCTTTGATTCTCCGTCATAAAAAACGGTCACCATCAAAATTTCAATGTAAGCGGTTATCACAAAAGTATTCAGAATCCGATTTAAAGATGGCAGCCCTACTAGCATCGGCCATTCAATGTCAAAACACCCAAAAAACTTCATTCCTTGGTTGACCGATGCTGTTTTGTAGTATGTCATTCCTCGAAATTATTATCGCTTGAAGTGGGAGGAAAACTGTTCAGAAGTTATCAAAGCAGAAACTCAGAATAAACGAGGAACGATTAAGAAATATGTACCACTGTCAAATAATGATACGGTGATATGCATCAAATGCTACCGGAAAGTCGAATCGATTACTCGTAAGCAAAAGAATTTCAACGGAAAAACATTAGAACGGGAACTGGAACAGATGAGAAACCGAATTGAACAGGTATTTTAATTCATAAACTCAATGAACTTATCGTAGCGAAGAGTAACGGAGCGAAAACGATTGTGTAATTTTAACGAGATTGCATCTACCGCATCCATCTATTGAATTACTAATTAAAAAAATATATGGATATCTTGTGAAGTTCCAACAATTGGGAAAAAGCTGTTATTAGTCCAATTCCACACCTAAAAAGACCCTGACCCTGCAAATTACCGCCCAATTTCACATTTGAAGCGGCATCTGTTAAACATTTTAAAGAATAGTACATGATTGCCTGGTTTGGTATTTGGAATATAATCGAATAATTACTTATTTTCATTAAGGTTTCCGCAAACAATTTTAGTGCATAAACAATGTAGTACAAATGATTATCTTGTTTGCTTTGAAACTTTTATTTGATAAGTTAAATAATCAAAACTTGGAATCAACTGTTTCGTAAAAACTTATGGAACAACATGGGAACATGATATCCTTTAAAGATGTAAATGATGCACGATTAAATAGCAGACTTCATATTTTATTTCCGGTTTAATTGCAGATAGGAACTTTAAAGTACGATTTGATAAAACTTTTGCTGGGAGCAACCCACTAGAACAAGGTGTGCCTCGGGGAGATGTACTTTCTGCTTTTTTTTTGCCTTTTTTTTGGGGGGGGGGGGGGGGGTCTGAAAATCAACAATTTTACCCAAAGTTCTAGATTCTTGTTTAAATTGCTGTTTATTTGTTGAAAATGTTCTCATATGCTACCGGTCAAAATATGCGAACAATCGAACGTCAAAACAAAATTTTAAAAAAAATATTATGAAATTCGAATATTCGGGCATAAGGCAATGGTTTTAAAATTTCATAGTCAAAACCTAAAGTGTTCTTTTTTGCCGGTTACGGAAATATCATAATGGTCCCGAACTTTCCATATCCGCTTCTAAAGTTGTCGATGAGGCAAAACGTTTTGGCGTCACAAATGATTAAAAAAACTCTCCTTTATTTTACATATGAAGGGGTAAAAACTAAATGTTTAAACGATTTTGATTTATTAAAGGTTTTGTCTAGATTAAATTCCTCTACTTAATTGAAGTTATATAGAAGTCTCGGCCGATCAAAATTATGTTATGGTTCTACAGAGTTTAGGAAAACATTTTTTTACAAATGCTCGATCACCATTACGCGAATTGTAAACATTGCCAATAGAAAGTCTTTATGCTGAAGTAGGAGATCAAGAAACCCCTTTTGCGATTTCATGATATTTAGAAAAACGAAGTCAGTCAAAAAATGTTTGATCCAAGTCACATAGGAAATTAAAAGTAGATACTTTGACTAAATAATACTATATTCATAAACAGTGGATTTATCGTTACCAAAAAGTGATTTAAAGCCCCCTATTCTTATGAATCAAAATCATTGGTTCAAAAGTATATATACTTACTTATTCAGTTTTCTACAGCATACATGTTTTTATTGGATTTATAGCATTAATCCAATCTAATTTACGATCATTTGAAAAACATTACAATCTAATAAAACGACAGGTTGTCCGAAGAAAAAAAAATATTGTAACTATGTGAACTCAAGTACATCTTTAAAATTGCTCGGTACGCATTACATTACGTTTTTATAATATAACAAAATGGAATATTAATAATTAAAAAAAAAAATTTTAATCTCAATTTCATAACATACCTTTAGATTCCAGCTAACAGCAGATTTCCACTTCGCAAAGATACCATTTACAAAGGATCGATAGTGTCCACAGATAAACGAAGCGACTACGTGACTATCTGCGCATGAACACAAAAATATTAGCTGATTCGTTTTTGCGTACTGATTTATGAACAGAATGATCGCGTTTTTCTATCGTCTCAAATTTTAAGTGCCGATCAATTATTTAAAAGATGGCTATGATGTATGGTGGCCGGTATCGTCCATTTTAAAGCCGGAAGAAATTTTATATTAAGTTAATATAAATGTCGCGGGCAACATTTGAATCCGCGAGATTTTATGTCAAAATTGTAAAAATTGCCGCGGCTTATAGAAATTCTCGAGTTTTCTGTCACATCTCTGTCCTTAAAATAATTGTATTCGTGCAAATAATTATATTAGGTCTGAAGTTGAAAGGGTAAACTTGATCTCTAATAGAAGGGTGCTAGGTAAGAGATGAGCTAAGGCATAGTATAACTTATCTCAAAAGAACAGAATAGTAAATTACAAAAAAACCCTCTTTTTTGAGAGGAATTAGAAAAAGTTAATGAAGAAAAGTTTATCAGAGTAAATTGGAGTTATGGAGTTAGGGCAGCACCGCCTGGCTTTAATATTCTAAATATTCTCCATAACAAACGTTCATTTGTTATTGATGCGCATACACTATATCTGTTTCCGGTTTTGAAGAGCTTGCTTTTTGTTTTAAACACAATCAGGCTATCCTTAACAAATTAAATTGCAATTATAACAAATAATATTCAGACTGATAGATTTGTTTTCTGAAATGTAAACTATTTTATGGGTCCAAGTGATTCAGAAACAGTCTACTACGTTATTACCAATACCTTAACCCTTTACCGAATGGGCATATTGTGTAAAAAATGCCGTTTATTGAACAGCCTCCTGTTACAAGTTCAAACTGCTATAAAACAATGGAAAAATGCTTCAATACTGATGAAACTGATGAAATACTTGATGAAATGTTGACTTGACCATAACCTTTGTAACAGCATGCTCAATATTAAATTTCCTGTTACAATGGCATTGACGGGACGTCTAAAAATTGACAGAAATTACGATTTTGCATTGCCTGTTTTCGTTTTTTCATCAAAACTGATTTCAAATCGACCTGAGGCCATTTTTAGCCTGTCACATGTTCAAAATTTTCTTTGCGACGAGGTTGACTGCCGCCCCCCTTAAACCCCCAAACAGAAGGGGGCACATCCCCCTTCTGGCAACCCCTTGATGTCCCTTTTTGATGGGGGCGGCGCCCAAAAAGTGATCACTTTTTTAACAACATTTTTCAAACGAAAAACAGTGTTTGGGGCCTGAATAGGGTAGTTTTTTTTTACTGTTTGAGGCCTCAAAAAGGTGGGGGATCGAAAAGCCGTCAAAACACGTCTATATGAGGTAAAGGGTTAACATATTTAAAAAAAGTACAGCAGTGAAATCGAACATATATAGTACAAAACATTAGTTTTCAAAAATTTTAGGCAGCCACCAGGGGATACCTCGTCTTATTTTGAGTATACTCCGAGTTAAAGTCTTTATTAAAAATGGCTCTGTGCTATAACCAAGGATTTAGGGAATGTCTAAGCGATGGATTGTCATTTAATTGTACTATAATTGCCTTTATCTATAGTTATGAAAGTAACATCAAGTTCATGTATTCACAGGAGAGGAACTGTTACACGGAGGATGGAGTTCTTCTGATAACCTGCCAGGAGGTCTTCTGATAACTGTCACGGAGTTCGTCGAAAAACTTTTGAATTTACCGTTAAATTCTCATCAATAATGGTATTTTTCCTCTTTAAAAGAGAGTTTGAGGTGCTAAATTAAACATTAATGGTTAAGCTTGCCTTGCATTTTGTATTATGTGTCAAAAAAAAAAACAAAAAACTTTATAGACCATTTTAATCGCCTCTTGTTAAAATCTGGAAGGGTTGAGTAAAATTTCCAAATTTTGCTCATTCCTACATATTAACCTGTTCATTTGTAATATTTTTCCTTGCTGTTTTTCATATGTCCATGGAGATGTCCTGGAGTTTTTCTGATAACATTTGTTACTGCCAGTGGGTTTCTTACGCTACGTTACAGCACTTTTTTATCAGTCAATACGGGTGTGAATTATTATGAAACGAAATACGCCCATCCTTTGCACGAACATTTGGTTATATAATGATGGTTTTGATTCTAAGAAATCGTTAGAATATCAAAAAATAATGTAGCGCACCAAGGATTGGATTTAAATAGTACTTGATTTAATTGTAAAAGACCTTTAATGTTTTACTGAAGTATTTTCATAAATGCTCCAACTCGCACTACCAAACAAAATTTATCCTGCTTTCAGGCTTAAACCAGACAGTAAAAATTTTGATATTCTAACAATTTATTAGACTTTAAAAAATATTTGATCTTTGAGTCAATGGAATGTTTACAAAACTGTCCAATTGGAAGCGTTTTTCAGTTGCGCGATGACGTAGTATCCTACCATTGTTACCTATGATATATACACTTTTTACAGCACTCTCCATTTTGACGTCATCACATCATAATGTCACAATATTTATGTAAAAAAAGAATTCCAATTAATTTTGACCAGCTGGCAAAAGTTGGGACCAAAGGTGAATGACCACACAGTTAGCATTAGCCATGGAAAGAAAGTAACTCAGATTAATCCACATATGAAAAATCCACAGATTTAAAATGACCAAAGAGATTTCAGTTTGTTATTTTTAAATGACCAATGAAAATTATTCTCATATTCTGTCCTTTCCTGTTAATTTTACAGGAAATCAAACCGATAACAGACAAACTTCGTCTGAAAAATAACATATCCGTCAAAAATTACCGACTCTCACTGCCGTCAAATCAAATAAGTAAGAACAAGAGCTGTCACAGAACGTGACAAATGCCCCCGAAGGATTCTAGTTATAAACCAACTATTACATGTTAAGTGTGGTTGTAAAAATTGACAAAGTTCGAAACCCAGCAGTGACCTTTAAGTTTGACAAAGAAACATGGGCCTTGTTCACAACATATTGTCCATCTATGGTGACTATATTTTTAAATAAAAATTGAAACTTTCATGTACATGTATATGGAAGTTACAGAGCGGACACAACAACCACCATTTATGACTAAAGACCTAATGAAACCCACCATCAAGCTTGTAAGTGACCATAAAAACATTTATTTTGCAATAAATTAAGTTTTATATATATATAACATAAATATTGAAAAAGTTTAAACCCCAGCAGTGACCTTGAACTAAGGCGTAGGAACACCGGTCTTAGGGCAACACATTATACATTTATGATAATTTCATATGTGAAATAAAAAAATATAATCCTTTCATGCATATTAGTTTCAGAGCAGACACGACCATCTCTGCCTATATGTATTTAAACATCAAAATTGACAAAGTTTGAACCCCACAGTGGTCTTGATCGTAGTCGTAGAAACCCCGAGTCTTGTTCGCAACACACCATACATCTATGGTGAAGTCATGTGTGAAAGAAAAATTAAGATCCTTTCATGCATACCCAAGTTTCAGAGCGGACATAACCACACCTTCTATATTTATATAACATAATAATTAAATGACAAAGTTTGAACGCCCAGAGTGACCTTATCCTTAGTAAAAAAAACCCAGGTTTTTGCGACACACCATACATCTATGGTTATTTCATTTACGAATGAACAATTACAATCCTTCCATGCATAAGAAAATTAAAATCCTTTCATGCATACCCAAGTTTCTGAGCGAACTCAACCACCACCATCTATATTTTATAACATTAAAATTTAAAATGACAAAGTTTGAACCCCCAGATACTAGAGTGACCGTAACCTTAGTCAAAGAATATGGAGGGCGATCGTTGCCAGAATTCCAGACATGTAATGTGTTCCTTTTGAAAACTACTTTTGAAAATGCGAACATGTATGTCTAGCATTTTTATTGCATTCATGCACAGCAAATGATATGCCTCTTAATCCAATCTTTTAATTGAAGGCACCCGCTTTTAAATAACAAGTTTACATGTAAATCTTAACAACTGACCTAACATGGAGAGCAACAACACATTTACAAGTTCGTATCTACCATTGCATATAATACATAAGCATGTTTACACACTTGTAGATATATATCTGTACCTGAAAAACACAAATGAAATGTAAAACTCGAATGCAGAAAATATAATTTAATAAAACGTGTTCCAGTAGAACTACAACAGTACGTTTACACAGTTACATGTTTAAAATGAGTAGATTCACAAAGTTAAACGATTCTAAGTCATGCATGACGCCCCGCCTCTCTCTGAGTATTTACGATCTTCTATCACGGAAATGTACGGACAGGTATAATACCTGTCGCCTCTAGTGAAGGAAAACACGGCGTCCATTCCAACTTTTTTTTAATTCTATAAAAAGTCAAATATTATTGGTATCAAATGAAAGATTACCCCATAAGCTTTCTATGACTGCCTCGGAAATAAAAATGAATTAAATAGATGTATTGAAATTTTTTTTTCAAAATTTATCATTTTTTTCCTCTGAAAATAACACTCGCGAATTGGTAAGAAAAACACGGCGTTCCCATCAAACTTTTTTTTTAAGTTCGTAATATATTTTGATAATTTTGGATTGAAATAAAAGTGTGCTTCATACGATTTATGATATATAATTATATAATGCCTAAAAATAAAAATGAATTAAATCAAACTGAATTAACTTTTTCGTTAAAAAGTTTATCATGTTACTTTCTGTAAAATAGAGAAAATAAGAATCCCTAAAGAACGCTCAAAACGACAAAATTGAGAATGTTGCAGGCCCGGTTTGATTGAGCCTGCTCATGGACGGTAATGGAAAGAGCAAGTTATCGTCCACGCCCCCTAGCACCGGCTTAAAGCAAAATTCAACATGAACTGGTACAATTTTGAAACAACCGCAGATGTGTTTAATATGGCGATTATCATGGAACCTTCAATGTGACACGTAAGTGCCATACCATGAAAAACGGCATATGATCCCCAAGTAAAAAAAAACACACTCTGAAATTCAGTAAGAAAAACATGGCGCCCCCTACTTACTTTTTTATTTCTTGGTCAATTTTGATAATAAACAAGATCATCAAGGAAAGGCGGCGTTGAAAATTTTAGACTCAAGTAAAAGAATCCTTTATGAACTTTCTAGTGATGCCTTAAAAATGAAAATTAATTATGTAGAAGTATTAAAAAAAATTGTTTCTAATTTATCGTTGTTTTATTTTTTCTCTCTTAATCCACACTCATATATTCGGAAAAAAAAAAAATAACGTCGCCTTCCTTTACATACTTTATTCAAAAAGGAAATTGAATATTGAATGAAATTTAAGACCATAAGCTTTGAACAAGTATATTAAAAATCTGGAAACAAAGTGATCCCTCGGAAGCATTAATCACAACAAAATTACATAAGAATTGCAGATTCGGTTTAATTGAATCTGCACATGAGGGATAATGAACAAGTGCAACATCCCTCACGCCCCCTAGCACCGGCTTGAACGGTACTCAATTCTCAACACTTAATAGCGCTGGCATCAATGGGATCCCGAAGGACCAGAAAAACACTGAAGTGAAGTACGGGGGCAACTTTTTACAGCTGCCACACGGCACTTGACACCTGCTGTTGTGAAGTATTAAAATCTGGAAGCAAAGTGATCCCTCGGAAGCATTAATCACTACAAAATTACATAAGAATTGCAGACTCGGTTTGATTGAGTCTGTACATGAGGGATAATGAACAAGTGCAAAAAGTTTTTATTCATACTGAAAATACCTTTTTAAAGATTGTACATATATATATGTGCTACGGATAAGTATTTTCTTGATTTCGGAAAGGAAATCTCGGTGGCGCGCTTTAAAATCCTATTTTTGCAAATACTTGCATAGTTTTTGTTGAAAATGAAATTTTTGCCAGTACATTTTTTCAATGATTACCAATAAGAATATTGGATGGTTTTTTTACATTATCAATAAAATTACTCCCTTGAAGTTGGTCATATTTTTCCCCTAAAAATTTCCAAATCGCCGATGTTTCTCAGGAATATATGATAAACAAGATCAACAAGGAAAGGCGGCGCTCAATGAACGCAACCCTACATGACCCAGCAACAAGAACAAGTGGCAAGAAGCCCAGGCGGGACCCCAAACAAAACACAGGACAGGGCACTAAGGCATAGCACAGACAGGCTAATCACTAAAATGATAAATAATTGTAACTGATAAGAACACGATGTTAAATAATAAGGTAATGCACAAGTTATCTTCATCATAAATGGTAAAAATCAGCAATTTTCAAGTGATGTTGCTAGTGACAAAACTTTTGTAACAAATGTAACGTATATATGTTGTGAAAAATGCCGTATGTTGTCCTTCAGTTTTATTTAAAAATATGGGAGAGGCGCCGTTTTATACCTGTCCGCAATAGAAGTTCGTAAATACTCCGAGAGGGGCGGGGCGTTATGCCGGCTCGCCACGGCGAGCCGGTATTACGTTAGGATTTTACTGAGAAACAACCTAAAACTCCGAATACATCCAAAAATTTAATCGAAGCTTGGCTTCCAGCTTTCTATAAAAATGTATCTATCAGGGCTAGGATCCAAACTTATTTAGCCAATCAAATTTAATCTTACATAGCGTCAAAAAACCTTCAATTTTCACGCCATATTTAAAAAGCAGCAAGTATTGTTTTGAGCGCAAAGATATTATGATGATTAAAAATGTTTGTTTTCATGAATTCTTTTCAATAAAGCATATTAACAATGACTTTTGATTTAGCGATTTCACCTGTTCCTCTTGTAGTAAGTTTTCGTTTGTTAATAAACATAAGTGTACACCTGGTTCTGTGCATTTTTTCTTTTCCTTTTTTCCGGTCATTTTATCCTTTCCGGTATTTAGTGTATATATTTACTGGCCGGGATCCGGGACGACCCGGACTGGCCGGGATCCGGATCGTATAAGATATAGAGGAAAAAACTTATAAACTATATTTTGTGTTGATTATTGTCGTAATGAAAGGCCATTAAACGTTAAGTTTTTTTATTGTATGCTAATGAACGTTAAATTAATTAAACTTGGATATAAATATATTTAGAGCTATTTATCAACAAACTTAATAATCACAATACTTATAATATATGCCTAATTAATTGGAAAAATCAAAGACCAACATTCTTGAATTGGTCAAATCCCGGGATCCCTTTATGTTTTAATGCGATCCCAGCTTTTTCTGAAAAACTATATTCTTGAACTGGCCAATTCCTTGGATCTCTTTATACTTTAATACGATCCCGGCTTTTCTGAAAACTATATTCTTGAACTGGTCAATTCCCGGGATCCCTATATGTTTAATAGGATCCTGGCTTATCTGAAAAGCATCTAAGACTGGTTAAATTCCCGGGATCCCTATATTTTTAATAGGATCCCGGCTTTTTCTGGCTGAATTAATTGACAACTTGTGTTTACTTTAGGACTTGTCTCTGTCACTCATTTCAATACTAAATATCATATTACAACTTAACTTCGTTATAAAGAGACATCTTTATGAATTCTACCTATCTAACATTTATTTGGTCAAGGTCAAAAGGCCATATAGTAAATGTGCATAGACAAAGGGACTTCATTCTATCTGTTTACATGCATCTTCATATATACTCATATTCCTCTTTGTTAAACTGAGTGAAACTGGCTTCCATAACTTTATGTCACTTTTATTTTGATGTTCGCTGAAGTCTCTTCAGCTAACAGAACTGTCATTTTTACATTTAAACGCACCCCTGGAAAGAAATTACGAAGCGAGTCGCTACTAGCTTTTTTAAAAGCTAACCTTGTGCTTGACTTAAAATCGTTTAACTTTGTGAATCTACTTTTGTCATTTTAAACATGTTACTGTGTTAACGTACTCTTGTAGTTCTACAACTGGTAACACGTTTTCTTAAACTCTATTTTCCGTATTCGAGTTTTACATTTCATATGTATATTACAGATCTATAAGTGTACAAACATGCGTATGTATTGCATGCAATGGAAGATACGAACTTGTAAATTTGTTGTCGTTTTAGATGTTAGGTCAGTTGTTACGATATATATGTAAACTTGTTATATAAAGGCGGTAACCTTTAATTAAAAGATTGAATTAAGAGGCATACAATAAAAATGGTAGGCATACAAGTTCGCATTTTCAAAAGTCATTTTAAAAAGGAACACTTTACATGTCTGGAATTTTGGCAACGAACGCCCTCCATAAAAGAAGCCCAGGTGTCGCGACACACCATACATCTATTGATAATTCATATGTGAATCCTTCCATGCATACTGAAGTTTCATAGTATATCTATATATAATATAAATAACATAAAAGATGACAAAGTTTGAACCCCCACAGTGACCTTGACCTAAGTCGTAGAAACCAGAGTCTTGTTCGCGACACACCATATATCTATGGTTAATTCATATATGAAAGAAAAATTAAAATCCTTTCATGCATACTGAAGTTTCAGAGCGGACATGACCACCACTTTCTATATTTATATAACATAAAAAATGACAAAGTTTGAACCCCCACAGTGACATTGACCTTAGTGGTAGAAACCCGAGTCTTGTTTGCGACACACCATACATCTATGGTTATTTCATTTACGAATGAACAATTACAATCGTTCCATGCATACTGAAGTTTCAGAGTTGACACGACCACCACCTTCCATATTTATATAACATAAAAAATGACAAAGTCTGAACCCCCACAGTGACCTTGACCGTAATTGTAGGAACCCGAGTCTTGTTCGCGACACACCATACACCTATGGTTATTTCATATATGAAAGAAAAATTAAAATTCTTTCATGCATACTGAAGTTTCAAAGCGGACACGTGCAACATCTCGTACGTCCATTTGCATCGGCTTGAGTGACATTCAAATCTCAACACTTAAAGGCTAAGACAGTCAATGATTGCTGCATTCTCCAAGAGCTGAAAAAGTTTTACTTGTAAGGCTACTTATGGGACATAGCACCTTTGCATCACGACACTTATGTGATACTGAAAAAAAGAATGCTCTTTCTTTCAAGGCAAATAAGAAGAGACGTGTGGCTTAAAAGCATTCCATTGGAAAAGAATCTCTACAACAATACATTGTAGATGATAGCATCCTTCATTGCTATGAATGGATTGACTGCAGAAATACGAATAACAAGAGTGAAACAAATGTTTGTTGAACTTTACAATGTCTCATGTGAACAATGCCGGTCAAAACCGAAGCAGTAATATCCGATTTATCATTTTGTTTACATTACTCTCAAGAAATATTTACTTAGTAAGACTGTTTAAAACCCGCCTATCTTGAATTATTTTATAAATAAATTTTGGACAGTATGAAAGCGCCCTTTTGTCGTGGAAGTTCGCGTTGATTACACAGGACTGTTGTACAATAAGGCTAAGTATGTGTGCAAAGTAAATTGTATTTCAATGTCTTTTTTTGGTCAATTTGCTTGTGGAGTTAAAATACAAAACTAAAATTGCAAAACTAACGGAACGCAGAGGTCCCCCGTAAAAATTGGCGTACATTGTTATGCACCTGTTTGTCTGTCCCGTTTGTACGTTTAAGCACAGTGCCACAGATGTGACATGTGTGTGTGTGTGTGTGTGTGTGTGTGTGTTTTAATTTATCTCGTGCGCACGGGATAATTAAGTCGTGCGCATGAGATACCATAGCAATATTCATACCAAGTAACATAAAAAGGCTTACCTATTCTCGAGTTATTGATCCGATATGGATTTTACTATATAATATGTGTTTGTGACGTTGACCTTTCCCAAATGACATCCGAATTAATATGGATTTTCTACAAGCAACTAAGGGACTAAATGCAGTGTCCCTATCAAGTAACAAAACGATGGCTAATTCCTTCTCAAGATATTAATTAGACAAGTATTTTAAATGAAGTATCATGGTGACCCTGATCTTTGACACGATGATCTCAAAATCATTAGATGTCATCTACTGATCAGGTGCAATATAATATTAGGTAATATAAACCATGGCTTATTCCTTCTCAAATTATTTTATCAAACAATGATTTATTTTGAAGTGGCATGGTTACCTTGATCTTTGACTTCATGACCTTAAACGTCAGTGGCTATGGGCAATGGCCTTACCAAATAAAATAAACCGGGGCTAATCCTTCTCAAGTTATCGTATGGAAAATGATACAGGCCATAAGTACGTACTTACATATCAACCTTATTACAGGATGGACCCACTTTATAAGTTGGGGTATAAAAAGGACTGTAACTTATTAATACCTATGTTACTATATATAGTAACACAATCTAGGGTATTTCAGGGCCATTATGGCAAGATCTAGATCATTATGCAATGTCGGCCGCCTTGCTACTCGGAATTATTTTTCCATAATGGGCGAGTGAATGAGCGCACGTGCAAAATGACGTAATCAACTCAGGCCATTATGCACATCTTCGAGCCATTATCGCATAATGCCGAGCATCAACCAAGTATTAACTTCTGTATAAATAAATAGTATAAATTATTGTCTGATTTAAGGGTCTTGGACAGTGACCTTCTTATGTGATTCTAAATAAATGTCTCAAGTTTCAATTGATTATATTCAGAAGTTTAAAAAATAAATGTTGCATGTAAAGATTAACCAGGAATGAAATTAAAGTTTAGAAAAAGTTTAGAAAATGCATTGGATAGTGTACTGGTTAATTATCTCGTGTGCCCGACTAAGTGACTCGTGCGCTAGCTAGCCTAATATATTCGACGTGAACGGTTTGACCCATTTTACAGACTTTTTCCATACTGTCAAACCGTTACACACGACATAATATATCGTAAAAATAAGGTGAAACATTTTTCTTATTTTTTTTATTTTTTTTCTCAATAATTTTATATACATTTCAATTTTACTGCAAATAAAACAGCAAAATACGAATATCTGCACGGAATAATCTCCGAATAAAGGCAAAACATTATCAATACATTATTAATATAATTTTGCCATGCATAACCAAATTATTTTTATTTGTTTTTAGAATTATTCACTGGCTACACAACAACGCTTGCGTTTCGTGCAGCTTTACCTGTATATACATGTATATAGTTAATAAATATATGTTAACTCAATATCTTAAAATAATGATTCAGCGGGTTTCAAAGGGAATTTCCCCCATAATTGATTTTTTTTAAACATAATTATAAATTTTGTGTTCAAAACTAAACAGCAAAGTTTTTAATCACTTCGCCAAAGGGTTTTGTTTTCAAGGGCCGCTTGACAATTTTTTATGATAGGATTAATCAAAGGGGAGCTTGTGTTAAAATGTTATTGACAATTTTCAAAAAATTACGCCTAGGTAAATTTTTTGATTTAACTGTTTGTATAATCTATTTTTTACGATTTTCCCAAATGGTCAAAGTATGGTGACTGATTTTGCCCTTTGTGGGTTTTTGCCCCGGGACCCCGCAAAGAAAAAGTCGAGAAAAACATGTTATAATGGGGGGGGTTCGCGGAGCCCCAAAAAAACCTTTTAAAATAAAAATTCGGCCCTTTTGGGGCCCCCTAAGTATTTTTTCGCTCCGCGGCCCACAATTTTTTTTCTTCAATTCGCCCCGCCCCTCCCGGGGGGGGCTTTTTTTTTAAAAATCACCGCCCCCACTAATTTAAGTGCGTCCTGTTTCGCCCACGTCCCCCCCCGCCCCCCTATTTTAACTTTGTTAAATTCCTCGACTTTTCGCTTTGCGGCAGGGGGGTCGCGGGGCGACAAATCGCACTAATAAGGCAAAGCGCGGTACGAATTTTTTATTTATGACTCGGGGGACTTTCCTTGTTGATCTTCTGTTTATACATCATTTTTTGCGCCCCCCTAATAAGCTTTATCTTCGCTCCGGCCCCGGTCGTTTAATGAGTTAAGATTCCTCCGCTTCACAAAGTAAAATTCTTGAAAGTTTTTAAATGTGCCGCGCCTAGTCTTGTTCTGATTAGCTCTAGATAATATATTATATTAACAAAATGTTTTGTCAAGTGAAACAAGGACTGATGCGTTTTTCTGATATATATGAGAATTTTTGATTGCAAAACACCCCGAATTAGCCATAAAACTTGTTGATTAATTAAAAACCCAACAGATGCTAATTCAAAACTTAATTCCGATTGGCTGGATTAAATATGACCCAAATATTTCAGGTAAAAAAAATGTCACCAATAATCCAAATACAAAATGGTCAAATATTGATGCTGAGATATGGTTGGTTACTATGACGAATCTAAGCTAAAATAAATCAAACAATCACTGACAATCACTGCTTTGAGTTCAACGGTAAAGGGTTTTGTTCAAAAACCGGGTTGTCAATATTTACATAAATAGAGAATAACATGCTACTGTCTTTTGATATCAATTTTATCAGGTATGGCTGATATGGGCTTAGAAAGGGGCGAGACTTGTTCAATTATTGTTTGATGTTGTTTATAACGCCGATATGAGAATAATGGTTGAGATGATGCAAATAATGATAATAATAATAATAATAATAATAATAATAATAATAATAAATGAATTCATATGACAAAAAAATAGCATTTTTTATTTATGAAGCTCCAATTATGATTTATATTGAATATGTGTACTATCGGTGACATATAACCGGACATTAGCCCTTCGTCTCGTACGTGGACTTCGCATGATACTTTCAACATAGTATATTAAATATAGCATAAAGTTTTACATTAACTCATATTGCCGAGTTCCGGCATTAATATTTTATCAATATAATTTCAGTACTTTACCGAATGGTGGTAATAACTCCGATGTCCGGAGAAACATATAAATTTATATATGCGGTATAAATACAATTTTATCGGTAGGCGATTTACGTCGTATGAAATTCTGGCGTCCGAAGAGACAATTGATTGTGCAATGCGTTTTTGTCTGTAGAACGAAAGGTTCATTTCTTTAATAGAGATTTAAAATTTGACAGATTTTCTACAGATCTTGTTACGGGTTGCAAATTGTTCCATAGCATCACGGACGAAGGCACAAAAGAAGAAGAAAATATATGAGTTCGTCTGTTTAAAGTTGCAAAGTCTTCTGAGTTTCTAAGATTGTATGATGTTGTATTATGAACTCTTTCTGGAAAATATTACTTAAATAATCAGGAACGTCTCCATTATGAATTAATATATGTTAAAATTAAGTTTTTGATACGGTCTTCTATCAGATAGTGAGAGCCAATTAATTTCTTTATAAAATTTTGGAGAGAAACTGAACGGGTTAGACCGCTTACGATTCTGGCTGACTCATGCTGTATTTTATCTAACGTGTCTTTTCATAATTTTGTACACCCATCCCCAGACTACAGAGACATATTTCTAAAGAAGGTCTAAGAAATGAAATATAAATTTGGTTTAGGGTTTCCCTATTTAAGGAATATTTCAATTTTCTCATTGTACCTAGTAATTTTAAAGCCGATAATGTTATATTTTTAATATGATCGTGCCATTTTCCATTAGAACTTAAAGTTAAACCTAAATGTTTATGACTTTCAACAAATTTTACTGGTATGCCATCAAATTGTAATTTTGGTTTGTTTATGTTGGATTGTAAAGTAAAAACAATCGCTTCTGTTTTGTTAGGAGTAAAATCTACAAGCCATTTTTAGACCATAAGTTTATCAAATGCTAGATCGAATATTGATGATGTTGTACAAGACAAAGAGGTGTCGTCTGCAAATAAACGAGCTATACATAACAAACTTTCAACAATATCATTAACGTAAACAAGGAAGAATAGTGGCCCAAGCACCTAGCCTTGGGGGACTCCTGCGTTTACAGTCAGTGGTTGTGATAAAGAAAACCCTACAAAGACCTTTTGACTTCTCTTAATTAGATAACTTTCAATCCATTTCAACAAGTTGAATTGATACCATTTTTCTGAAGTTTCAGAAGTAAACCCTTGTGCCATACTCTGTTCCAACGCTTTTGATATGTCACAAAAACCACCCCCTACACAAGTAACTGTTCTATCATCTAAAGATTTAACTATTTTGGTGGTATATATCTAATAATTGAAAAATCGTTGAATGACCTTGAAGGAACACTGACTGTTTCGAAATAAATCATATTATTGGCTATTAAATGATTATATATATGTTTATAAACAATTCTCTCCATTAATTTTCCTATACCACCTTAATAATGAAATCGGACGATAATTTGAAGTTAAATTTGTATCACCTTTATTAAAAAGAGGCAAATAAATAGCAGATTGCCATGTGGAAGGAAATATACAATCTGCTAGTGACCTATTTAGTAATAAACATAAGGGTTAACACACAGTACTACATATATTTTTGAGCAATTTATGACTAATAAGATCTTCACCGACTGCCTTATTAATATCTAAATTTTTTATAATATCAATTATTTCATTTTTCGGTTACAGTATTCAGAAATGACTAGAATGTGTGAATCATCTAAAGTGGGAAGGGTCTTGTCCGTATCGTTTAAATGTGAAATGGACCCAAATATTGGTTAAGCAATTGGCCTTCTCTAAGTCTGAAAAATATAATGATTCTGTTCCATCGTTATTTGTAGTCTTCAAAGCGGAATAATTTCTGAACATTTTTCTGTTTTTATGAACTGGCGTATTAATTTCCAGTATTGTTTAAAGGAATATTTGCATTTTGTTTCTATTATTAAGTGTTCTTTTAAATTAGAATAAAACTTTTTTCTTTGGCATTTTTCTTTAGATTGTTACTTTGTTACTAAATGTTTATACATTGTCCAATGGTTAGTATTTTTTGTAGAAATTGCTATTGATTTTTGTCTATCCCTTTTTCTTGAATATAATCTAATTTAGAGTCGTACCAAGGTTTATCATACGGCCGAATTGTTACTTCTTTATGTGGAATAAATTTTTCAGATATTTTGATTAACTTTTCTGTAAATAGAACTGCACCATCGTCAATATTCGTATTATTAATAAAATTCCAATTTGTATTTGATATACAGTTACTTAAACTAATAAAATCAGCTTTATTGTATAACCAAACTTTTCTTTTTATTGTTTTATGACACCTTAAAGGAGATTTTAAAAATATATTTGTTGCTTTATGGTCGCTTATGTTAGAAGAAACTGGTAACACGTCACTATGTAAACATATTAAACCATCAAATATGAGTATAAGGTCTATAATTTGTTACTCTAGTTGGTGACGAAATAACATTTGTAAGATTGTATAAAAGCAAGATTTGTTTAAGATAGGTATTGTCTACTAGTTGGTTCTCATTTATGTCACCTACAATTGCTATGATTTTCATATTTATCTAAAGCATTGTCATCAATATTCCAAAAATCATTCCAGACAGCTACGGGTTTACTGGGAGCTCTATATACACAAACAAAGTCAACAGGAAATTGCACGAAACTTAATTTCTAAAACATATTGCGTCCACAGAATGCATTTCATACTCTTTCTTTTCTACATGAAAGTAAACTTTCAGATACATAAATTCAAAATTCCACTAGAATGAGCAGTTATCTCCCCATCTCTACGATAAACACAAGTTGGTGAATTCTCTAGTTAATATCTTATTGGTTCCTATACTGTATGTAAGGTGTGTTTCAGTAAAACAAAGAATATCGTAGTCTAACAAGTTTTCCTTTATAAAATCAAGTTTGTTTCTAATAGACCTAATGTTGAGATGCAGAATTGATATGCTTGATTCATCAGAAGTTTGAACTAGAGGACCCGGATTCATTTGAACGTCTTCTGAATCTATCAATAATAGCATTAATAAAAATACAAATTCTAGATTTAAGACGCAAGTTAAAATTTTACGTATAAACATACTGAAATATAACTTGAGAGTAATAAGTAAAGCAAAGAAATTTTCAGTCGAAATATAAGGGAATAATTGAGATAAAAATAATTCATTCTTATGGAGCTTTTGAATTCTACAGTTAAAAAGTCCAATGGCCGCTCTGTGTGAAGCTAAATCGTTACCCATTAGATAATAAAACTAAGCATAGATTTTGAACATGCGACCATGGACTACAAGTAACAGCACAAACATATATAATATAACAGTCTACAATAGACAAGACAAGAAAAAGAAGAAGCAACGAACTAAAAAACAGAACAATATGAAAAATATAACTAAACAAACAAAAAACAAATACGGAAGAAAACAAGGAAACATAATATTTTAATGAAGAAAATAGAGCATGTGTTTGAGGAACAATGTTAATGGAATGTTGAAAAAAAAGAAGAAAAAAATGTTACGTCATAGTACAGATGAATATCTGTAGTAAAAAATGTGGCATAAAATATTATTTAATTTGCATTTGGTCTTCAGTTTGATATCAACATACTAACACGTTAGGTGTTAAAATGGAAGATCATTTCATGACTAATTCAAACTAAAATGCCTATCGGACAATCATATACTAATGCAAATTAGTAAATCACACTGTTAACCGTTACATATGTATAAGATTTCATGCATGACCGATTACAACAAGAAGCCGCAGATATACGACATACTTGAACATGTTAACTTACTCACATATTTGATAATTATTTGCTTTGATCTTAACTGCTTATACGGTTCATAAACACATAAAATACATTCTACGCAGGTTAAGCACTAAAGTAGATAAGTCGACATTCGTATTCTCACCCATACATATCTTGAAAATGAAAAAAACAAATTGCAATTTAATTGGCGCAATCAACATTAGATAGACAACTCTTAAATCTTAAACTAACTTTGAATACACAATTTGTAAAAAACATTACTATTCAAAAAGTGCGTTAGGACACACATTATAGAAATAAGTGATATTCATTATTTGAAAAACAAACAACCGTCTATAATTATATAAGACATGTTACTTGTAATTATAACAAATAGTGTTGTAACTGTCTTGGTATATATGACAATAAAAAAATCAAAACGTGGACATATTCAAATAACAAACATTAAGGCAGTGACATTAATATTTAATAAATCCATTACTTAAAAGTGTCCGTGTCATAAAATGCTATAATATGAAAAGACTTTCAGCATTAATAGACCATTAAGTCTTAATATGATTTTCTGTAATAATTTTGTCCACACTAATGTATATCTACATTAGGTACATGTACATGTAATTTATGTGTGTACATTAAGATAGTATAACAGATTATAAACATAAATTATTCGGTATCGGCACACAATGAAACACAAAAAAGAACAAACAAAAAAACAACATAAACTGCAAATGACATTACAAATGTATCACTAGTGTGTATATTAAGAACAATACGATTCAAAAGATGCATGTCTTAAAGAAGAATTGAACTACTATCACTTATCATACAAACCATTGTAACAACTACATAGTTCGTTAAATTAGTTTTGAATAGCTTATTGCCAATAAGACCCTAAATGCACTGATTTACATCATATAGAATTTAGACAACATTGGTTAACTTATGTTGTATATAAATTTGTTTAGAATGTATGTTCAAGTTCTACCTTTGAACTTTAGCGTATTCAATGTCATAGAGGAATATTTTTTATCATATCAAAAGTTAAACCTTCTAGGCTGAACCTTCATTTCTTGGTGGGTTAAGAAGGAACAGATCAAGTTGTTGCTCTTCTTGGATACGGTGAACTTTCAATTTATTGACTTTAACGAGAATATTTCCATCCGATGACCAAGCACCCATCAAATGTCTAGAACGAACTAGTTGTCTGGCCCGAAACAGTAAATAATTGCGCCTTTTGGTGAGATCTTCATTCAGATATGTGCCGGCGTATCCGCAATCTTTTATAATAGAGCGATGTGTATATAATTGTTGACGGAAGCGATAAGATGTAAATTTGACAATAATGTCACGAGGTCCACCAGATAAAGGCTTCCCAACCCGATGCGAACGGTCGATCTCATTTATTGAAATATTTGTGTTTGTTGCAGAGCAAATTTAAGCCACAATTTCGTCAGTATTTTCATCTTTTATTTCTTTTACGCCTGAGATTCTGATATTGTTACAACGCGAGTATTGTTCATGGTCATCAAGAGTAAGCTCAAATGACTGTTGGAATGATTGAACTTGTTCACGCAAATTATTGTTGTCCTTGACCAATTCACTATTTGCAACTTCTAGAGCTCAAATTCTAGACGTCAGCTTTTCGGTTACACCAGAAACAATTTTGTGAACTAAAGATTCGATCTGACATTCGAATGTTGTTACAAAAAGATTAGAAAGTTTTTCCATTTCTTCTTGAGGTATAGTTATACAAGGGCCAGGACCTTTCTCATCTGAAAATTCAGTTTCCTCGGTGGTACTGGGAAGACTCATCTCTTTGATCAATGTTGTTTTATTCCTCTTTATATCAATTTTATTAATTGGTGAGCTAAGTTTTCGTTTTTCTCGTTTGTTGGGTTGCGATGAAACTGGGGTATTTATGCTCATTAAGTTGAAGTTATGACGTGATGACGATAAGCTCAAATGCCGACTGATGAAATCATAAACACAATGATCTTTAATCAGAACGGAATAACTGTTTATGTAACAAAACTGTATATGGTATTGTTGTTATAGCTTACGGTTATATTTGCAGTCGTTTATCAAGAATATCTACTTTACCGTTACATTCAAAATCCTGTACTGTGCGTAAACGTTGACATTACACTTTATCCAATATAAGAAACAAAGAACGATTCATTTTCTGACTATAACGTATAATTTCTTGCATAAATTTCCATGTTTCATGATGTTTTTGAACATAAATTACATTGGCAAATAGTCCCACAAACACTTAACTCCTATATATGTCACATTTAATCATAAATCCAAAAAACAACGAGAGCCAACGTAAGGTGAATAGATAACATGTGATAATAGTTTAATTACTTAAAGTAAGTAAGCCCTGAAAATGTCTTAAGGTACTTGAATATAATTGAGCAAGTGTTTTGTCAGGGGTTCAAGGTTCAATGTTACCCGAACAAGTTTATCAGCGCCGTTGTTACTTAAAAATGAATTAAACTGCGGAATAACGTCATTATTGCGATAATTTTGTTGTTGTTGTTGTTGTTGTTGTTGTTGTTGTTTTAGTGCAGTTATTGTCTTTGAATAGAGAAAAATATTTTACAGAACAAGATACACAATACATTTATAAGGAAATTTACGAAATCATAAATAAATACATAGGCCACAAAAAAAAATGTTTACAACTCCATGGGTGACATACTCTGAGTAATATGGGTTTTATCTCACTAAATAAAACACAGACTTTCACTTATAAGCAAATAAATTATAACGATTTGACAGAATTTATGCTTATAAGTGAAAGCTGGCCCCGTGTTCTCAAAGATTTAAGGAACAGGATAAAGATCAGGATCAAATTTAAAAACTTAAATATTCTCCATTGTTATTAATCCTAATAAGTTTTTTTTTTGTTATTTTTGGAAGATTTGGGTATTTAACAGTTGATCCAAATATTGATCTTGATCCTAAATTTTGATCGCAATACTTTTTTTAGTTATTCGTTGATTTTATCCCAAAATAAGTTGGTTTCTTTGCAAATCAGCAATTCTTTTTTTACATTTTGAATATGTACCATTTAATTCTGGCAAAATAACTTTAATTTTGCTTTTAAAAACTAAGAAAATAAATTCAGGATCATTTGATCCTGATCCTGATCTTTTCGTAGTGATCACGGGGCCTGTGTTTTTATTTTGTGAGATAAAACCCATATTTCTATGAGTATTTCACTCATAGTGTTGTTAACATAGCTTTGTCGATTTCTTTTCTTTTTCCAAATAACAATGCAAATATTGACAAAATGAAATATACGCTTCATAGCAACAGTAATGTCTGAATTGGAAGCTTAGTGGGGTTTGGATTAGAAAGGTTGCACGTTCGATTCTAAAGTTAATAAACATATGTTTAATGATCATTTTGAAATATCATTATGATAAAGATAACTACGACGTTAAATTGAAACAAGATATGTTTGTAAAACATGTATGCCCCCTATCGGCAGCCAATTAGTCATGTGATCAGGTACCTTGACTGACTTTTGAACTAGTGACCAAAATATCAATAAGGGTTAATTACTGGTCATGGCTAGTGACTAGGTAATTGTGACCGC
This sequence comes from Ruditapes philippinarum, assembly GCF_026571515.1. Lineage (NCBI taxonomy): Eukaryota > Metazoa > Mollusca > Bivalvia > Venerida > Veneridae > Ruditapes > Ruditapes philippinarum. The sequence goes on from NW_026853891.1 coordinate 145,354, forward strand.
AAAGGTTGTGTGCAGCAATTTGATGACAAAGTTATTTCAAACCTCACCAAATAATATATGTATAAATTTTATGAATCATGTAGGCCTCTTTAATGACAGCCATGTTGTTATATTACATAAGACCTTGAAATGTGTATACCAAAAGGATTTTTTGTTGAAAATGTCAACCAAGGCAACTTGAGTTGTTAATTATTGGTCAGAAACAGTCTTTACATACAAGGTCAATATGACATTGACCTTTGACCCTTTAATCAATAGGGGTTATTTACTGGCCAAGACCAATGCACCTGTGAAGTTTGAAGGTAAAGAGCCCATGGGTTGGGATATTGATCAGAAAGCGTTGTTATCAATAAAGTCAATGTGATCTTGACCTCAGACTCCTTAACGCCAAAAAATCCATTGCGGTCATCTGACCAAAAGCAAAGCATCTGTAAAGCTTGAAGGTCAAGGGTCCATGGGTTGTCCAGTTATTGATAGAAAACCATTTTGAAATGCAAGGTCAATTCAACCTTGACCCTTGTTCCCCTGACCCCAACATCAATAGGGATAATCTACTGGCCAAGACCAATGCACCTTTAAAATTTGATGGCCAACAGCCTATATCTTGAAAATTTATTGATATGAAACCGTTTTTACACACAAGGTCAACGCAACCTTGATCTTTGACCCCTTGACCCCAAACGCAGTAGGGGCCATCTGCCGGTCAAGTCCAATGCACCTACCGAGTTTGAGGGCCAACAACCCATGGGTTGTCAAGTTATTGATAAGAAACCGTTTTTACCTACAAAAGTCAATTTGACCTTGACCTTTGACCCCAAAATCAATAGGGGTCATCTTCAGGACATGAACAATCATCATACCAAGATTAAAGTTCCTAGGCCTAAGCGTTCTTTATTTATCACTCGGAAACCATTTGGTCCACGGACCGACGGACAGACAAATGCAATGCAATATACACCTTTCTTTGAAGGGGGCAAAATTAACAGGATTCACCATAATAGCATAATATAAAACCTTTCGATGAAATCGTCAATCTCAGTTTTTGTGTAGCCAAATGTATGGTACAAGTTCTTTTGAACAATAAAAATCAAAAAGTGTGTACTTCAGACATGAAATATCCTGAAATTGTTTAAATACATGTCTGCGGGTGTTTAACAGAATGAATAGGCAAAAAATTGGCAACAATCGAACCGTATTGCGTTGTTTATCTTTAAACAAATAAAGAGATATTTCAATGCATATTGTCGTTCGAACATGCTACGGACGCTATAGAATATATCTATTGATCATGTTCTGTTCTCAGACCGTATTATCAATAATGCATTTGACATGCAAATAAATACTGCAGATATTGCATCGATTGAAAAGGTTATTCTGGCAAATACCTGGAAATTGATAGATCAGATCATTATTTTCCTGAAAACTGCTCAGCACTGATTGGAAAAGCGCGTGTCGTATTATTAAGAAATATTGACCTTAACTTTGACGTCACGTTTCTATGATAACGTCATTTGACAACTGTGTTGGCAATGTAATGTCACGGCTATATTAAACAAAAATCAGGCAACATATCATAAGATAATGTCGCGCTGAATGATCTTCAATGCTCGAAAACATTTTTGATGTACGGGCAACTTTTACAAATACACTGGTGTGGCAATAAAAAAGAGAAAAATTGAATCCCCAAAAACGCCAAAAATGACAAAATTAAAAATGCTGCATGCTCGGTTTGAATTACTAACGTTTTTCACATTTTAAGTCTCTGTCCATTTAGTGTCGGGATTACTCAAAGCACACGATAAAAAGCGAAGGGTATGGTGGCTTCTTTATGCCATTCATTTTCGCCCCGCGACCCCGCCAAGCAAAAAATCGAAAATTAACAAGTTAAAATGACTGGGGCGCGGAGCGAAAACACACTTATAAGCGAGGGCGCGGGACGAGGTTTAAGAAATAAAAAATCGCCCCGCGTGGGCGCGGAGCGTGATTTAAAAAATAAAACGGCGGGGTCGCGGGACGAAAACACGCTCATTAGCGAGGTCGCGGGGCGAAGTTTAATAATTTAAACTTCGCTGCGCGACCCCTCTTATTAGCGTGTTTTCGTCAAGCGTCCTCGCCAAGCGAGAAGTCAATAAGTTAAATGGCGGGGGTGCGGAGCGAAAACACGCTAATTAGCGGGGGCGCTAAATTTTATTTCTTTAACTTCGCTCAGCGCCCTCGCTAATTAGCGTGTTTTTGCTCCGCACCCCGCCATTTTAACTTGTTAATTTTCGACTTTTTGCGTGGCGGGGCGAAATCACGAATGACACAAATCAGCCACCATAGAAGGGACCTTTCTGTTGAGAGTGGAGCGAGAAAAGTCACCACATCATCATTACAAACAAGACCAAATCCGAAGACATTGAACACTTTCAAAACAATTACACTGGTGACAATTATAAATTTTGCGACGTCACGAACGTTTATGTATTGTGATTATATCTGACAACTTTGATCAATGTCAGGACACTCACGGAAGATTATTTATTTATTTATTATATAGAAAGTTTTACAATTTTGTAGTCTAGTAATAGAATAGGGTAATGATATTATAATTATCATCATGATGTTCATATCTAATGTGTTTGCAATGTTAATACACGACAATGCAGATTTTGAATTAATGTATTTGTTGTTCTTTCCTCCTTACGATTATAATGAGATAAATGCTGCATTTATGTTTGAGCATGAATAATTAGGAAATGGTTTAATTTAGAAAAAAATATATTTAAACAAATTTAAGTTAAATGAAGTTAAAATGTAAGTAAAAGGTAAAGGTTTGCTTAAAATGTATAATCATTTTGTAAAAATAGTGCTTATCAAAGAAATGTGTTACGAAAATTAGATTTTGCAGGATACACCATGTAAAAATAATGCGCATACATGGTTAAGTGATTTTTTTTAAATGTAAAGATAAGAGTATTTGCATAATCAAAATAAAAAATAATAATCTTACATTTTCTTTAAATAAACCTTACTAAAATCATTGCATATTATAACAGAAAAAAATAAAATAAAATAAAATTAGATATTAACTTACCTCAAATGGTATCGAAGCGGACGTTTACATTATCATCTGCTCCTATATTTCCGTCTACACAAAGAGACTTTCTACAATAGATTGATCTCGTACGCAATCAACGCGACTGTAACACGATAACGTTTACATTATTCGATCATTATGGAACGCCATAGCTGCCTCATGTTATTACATTTCTTTTTATCGTGCCAAGAAAGCGTCTTATCATGTCAAATATAAGTGTTGTAATGTCATTGTAATTTGTCGACTTGTCAAACATTGCCTTATTATGCGTAACAGTAGTCTTATCTCTTTAAAATATGATGTTGACTTGTGTTAACATTGTTTAATTATTTCAAACAGTAGTGTTATCATGTCAAAATGTCGTTTTGGCTTGTCTGAAATGTGTCATATTATGTCAACTAGTCGTGCTATTTGGTCAAATTGTGGAGCTGTTTTGTCAAAAGACTGTCTGATCATTTGAAACACTAGTGTTCTCTTGTTTGGTTTTGACTTGTAAAAGCACAGCTTTTTATCAAACTGCCATGTTATTTTGTCAAAATACGGTGTTTAAATGCCTTAACATTGTCTTATTGTGTCAAACAACTGTGTTAATTTGCCAACGTACACTACTGAATTGTCTTTTTATATCAAAGATTCGAATTATCTTGCCGAATTAGGGTGTTGACTGGGCTAAATCATGCCTTATTATGATCAACTGTATGCTATTTTGTCAAAAAGCGGTTTTGACTGGTTAAAACCCAGTCTTATAAAGTCAAAAAATTGCGGTATCCTGTCGAAATGTGGTAATGACTTTTCTAAACTCTTTCTTATAATGTAAAACAGAAGTGTTATATTGTCGAAATTTGATGTTTTCTTGTAAAACACAGAAACAGTCTTATTATGTCTATTATTTGTGTAAATTTGTTCAAATTTAGTTCTGTCTTGAGAAAGCGCTGTCTGATTTTGCTAAACTGTCCCATTATCTTTTTTCTCTATCTTTTCACGCTCCGCGCGGGCTCTGGTCACGTGATACTAAATTTGGACAACATCACATCTGGACAGGATAACACATTTATCTGACATAATGAGCCGGTATTTAGAAAAGTTCATGTAATAAATTGGCAAGTCAACACCACTGTATTACATAATGATACTGGGTTTCAACATGGAAACACCACATTTGAAAAGGAAAAATGATACTTCGTCATAAGAGGACGATGTTTAGTAAAATTAACACCTAACATTGACAAAATAAAATGACAATTTGACAAAAAGATAGTAATTTTAGACCAGCCATCACCACGTTTCGACAAGATGATAATTATGACTATTTGACATAATAAGACGAATAAAGACAAGTTAAATCTGCATTTGGACATAACAGCATAACAATTTGACAAATTAAAATAGCGTTTTAACAGTTCATAACAATAATTTGTATAGATACCACCATTCTTTCACATAATAAGACGGTGTTTAGGCCGGTTAAAATAAAGTTTGGATAAAATAGCATGGCGATCTGAGAAAATAAGGCAGCGTTTAGACATGTCAATACCATTATTCGACAAGTCAGCCATACTGTTTGACACATAACATAACGTTTACACAAACAAACAAAATTTATAGCAAGTCAACATTAGTATTTCACATAATAAGTATATTTTTAGACAGGATAACAACAGTTTTAGACAAGAAAGCATGATGTTTTGGCACAATAAGACAGAATTAAACCACCTCATACAAAGCATCATAACAGTTTGACAAAACAGGACAACACTCAGCCAGGTTAATATAACGGTTGAACAAGATATCACTACTAGCCGACATAATAGGACATGAGTTTGACAATTTGACACCAAATTCCGACAAGATTACACTACTGTTTCACATAATAAGACAATTTTTAGACAAATAACCACCACAGTTGGACAAGACTGCATGCTATTTTGACATAAAAGACATTCTTTAAGCAAGATAACACCGAATTTGAACACAATGACATGGCAGTCTGACAAAATGTAACGGTGTTTAGACATGTCAATACCACATTTGGACAAGACAAAACGACAGTATAACATAATACAACAGTGTCATAACATACCAGGGTCACATTTGGATAAGATGACACCAACTTCCGACAAGATAACACTACTGTTTCACATGAAAAGACAATTTCAAGACAATGCAACACCACATTTAAACAAGTCTGTGTTCAGACATATTGAAATCTTCAAATATGTAATTCTGCATACCTTTTTATATTTTAAGTGTGGTCTTAACTTTCATAATATATTTTTTATAGATTGTCACGTAAATTTTGATTTTCTCTTTTATAACCCTGGAATTAAATTATTGTTTCGCGCAATTCAAACATATTGTTAACGGTTAAGCAAAATGGAATGTATTATTTTCTGACAGTCATTGAACAGATGGAAAAATTCCGAATTTCATTCGCCACACTTTTAACGAGTTTAGTACATTTGTTAATATCTATTTTCTTCCATTGCTATTTATTCGGTCATTTATCACTCTAATTATCGACTGTGTTGACTTAAACTGCAAATCTTTGTAGAATTAAAAAAAAGTCTTGTGTGTATGCAATTCACGAGGAACTGAAATCCTGTTAGTGGAAAACCTGCAGATAAACACGAACATTTTAAATTTCTTTTGATTCCAGTTTTTTTCTTCCTTTTTTGTTCCTGTTGATTTCTTTTTTATTTTGTTATTGTTGTTGGATCGTGTTGTTGTTTTCTTTGTGTGCTTTTTGCGATTTGTTTTGTTGTGTTATCTTTATTTATTTTTGTCGTTGTTTTATTTTTTATTGTTATTTGCTTTGTTTTCTGTTATTTTGTTTTTGTTGTTGGTGGTGGTGGTGTTGGTGGTACTTTGTTGGTGGTGTGTGCGCGCGCGTGCGTGCATGCGCGTGTGTCATTTATTTATTTATTCTGACTTTGATATCGACAAAAACGGCTTCACTTCACTGACCTTACCTTACCTAACACAATCGAACCTCACTTAACTTAACTTTACCTTACCTTACCTTTCATGATTATGTATTTTGTGTTTATTAAGGGATTTTTTTATCAGTTAAGCATCCCAAAGGAAACGACTGGTAGGGAGCAACCTTAGGTTCTTATTTCTTAAAATTTTACTAAATGATAACTTACTTAGTGCTAAACCTCGTTAGATCCTGCTGAAAGTCCTCCAGCCTAAGTTCTTCATTGGACAATACGGCCTTGCCACAAAAAGCGGAAATAGATTGTATGAAGAAAAAATAACCTAGTTCTCGCTTAAAGGGTGTGTGTGGGGAGGTGGGGGAGGGTTGGGTGTGTTTTTTAAGTTTATTTATACTTGGCGTCGGCTATGCCATATGTCTCAGACTATCGGCCTCTGTTGCGTCGCTGGTCGTAGAGCCGCTACGGAGGACGTAGTTTAATCACCTCTATACGTGGTTAATCGTAGAGCCGCTACAGAGGTCTTCTCAAGCCATCTACTGTCATACAGGATTTCCCCTAGGACCAAAGTTCTTCGCATCGCAGAACACAGGAAAACAGTAGTAAAAATACCTCTTCCGGGAGACAGCAGCATTTTAGAGCCACATTCTTCGCCGTTTGTTAGATCACACCAGCATAGTGACCTTACTAAGTTACCCGTATGGTGTGACCTATGCACTTCAACCGACGTGCACGTCACGAAGAGATGTCAGAGTTGCTTAAAGTCATCGTCTAGATCCCTTTATGGAAATTTAAAATGTTTTTGAATGACGTGTGAAATAAAATTCTAAGTAAAACAATTTAAATGTGCTACATGCATGAATCTTATTGTATTTACTCCTCCGTTAGTGAGCAAAGCATACACAGTGACAGTTGCTTCTAACTATTCGCACTTTTAATTATGTACAGGAAAAAGCATTAAAAAAAGCCCAGAAAATCTTAACATAAAAGTTAAAAAACGATACAAATAGGTCATATATGATTGTCACTATTAATAATTGACACATACTGGCATGGATTATTAATGGCATTACAGTTTCTGGTATTCTTTGTGGCTTAAAATGATATATGCCTAATCTGCATGGAAACGTTTGTTCTTTGATGTAACCATTTGCGATTCACCTTTGCAAGGTACACTTTAAGTCTAATATCCAGACTCTTAAAAATTAACAGTCTATTGTGAAAAAGCGTGTAACATAAACTGGTTGAACTGCTGGTTTCTTTTTGTAGTAATTCCTGATGTTAATTTGCACAATAAATGGTTTATTCAAACTTAGTAAAGGAATTTAAAAAGTCTGATTGATTAAACAACAAATATCTCTCTAAATGCATAATCGTAGGTTGTGTAACGATAGTAAGTGAAGAAGAGTTCAATGTAAACATCAACTGTACAGGCAATTTTTGCATGATTCAAGAGAGGCAACTGGTGGCTTTATCCATGCAGATTTTAAAACATATCATTTCAATTAAAAAATAAAGAAATAAACATATCTTTAAATGCATTAATGTCAGGTTTGTTGTTTTTTTTCTTATTTGTACGTTTTTTTTATTGATGACGATTATTTTATTTTAAAATAAAGAATCATGTCATAGCGGTTGATGCCTCAGTTGCCACTACTTCTTTAATAAAAATCAAAGCCGACAATTTAAAAGGATTCATCTGATACTTTTATCTTATAAACACAAAAAACCATTTAGTACAACATAACCACATCATTATTCATAAGCACCAGACCTGATGGAATGTCAAGATGCATCACATTCGCTTTTAACAGTGTGAAACAGATGGGCACTCAAAATTAAAGTTAAGAATTAACAAAAACAAGGACATGCTTACTTTTCTACATAAATTAAGCTGATCATCAAACTCCATCTACCAAATATTTATATTTCTGGCATCAATTCAGCATAGTATAACATAGGCATATGATAATTTAAATACATGTAGTAACAAACTCCAATTTTGTTGATATGTACAAATTGTAGTTTAGTTTACACTTTTGGAAGAGACAATTCAAGAAAAGTAATTTATGCCGAAATATATAGACACAATCTCAATAGAATAAAGACGATATAGACTCATTACTATGATTCTCTGCTAGGCAAAAGTTGTAATTTTTCAATTTCAACCTCCTTTTGTATACACTAAGCATTAACTTAGTAAAATATAATAAACAAGATCAACAAGGAAAGGCGGCGTTCAGTGAACGCAAACCTCAAACGACCCAGCAACGTGGACCAGCGGCAAGGAGCCCAGGAGGACCCCAAACAAAAACAGGACAAGGAAAACTGAAGAATACAAGAACGACGATTCAAAATTATGATCAAGCTAATTAGCTACTAAATCGCTAAAATTCATACAAATGAATCACTGTTATATGATTTCTAAGTTCTGATGAAATATAGTTACTGATATATAACATTGTCATACACGTATTCAACATCCATAGAAACAGTAGATCATTGAAGTTATTATCATATCCTTATCATCTGTATAACATGCACTTTAATACTTACATATAAATACATATTTATATGTTATATGTACACATATATATTTAATTTTATGTGAAATTAATTTGTTCGTTCTTTCGTTCTTTTTTATCATTTATTTCATATTATACATATTATCTACGTAATTAAAGTTAAATTACATTATCATTCACATATACAACCAATATCTTAAAATATTTACAATGAAAAATCAAGAAGTACGCTGTGATACGATCCATATTCATTTGCTAGGGATGAAAGAAAGAAAGAAAGGATATAATTTATATACTTTTGAATGAAAACAAGCAGATTAGAGAACAAACAAACAAAAACTTCAAAAAAGGAATACATGTACTAAAAATCCTGAACGCGTGCTCATCTCAACGCTCACTCAGATATATTGAGAGGACATTCAAACTCTGAAAATTTATGGTTTTAAAGTTACATAGTTTTATTGTTTCTTGCTTGTTAACACCGTAGGGAACGTGTTACAGTATCGCGTTTTTCGGTTACAGTATAGAATTTTCAAGATGGAGGATTATTTATGGGAAGAGAGGTAGGTGATTTTTATTCAGTCCATACTATACTAGTAGTTTAGTTTCTAAAAGCTGTTTGTGTGCTATGCTTGTAAGGAACAGAATCCGGTATCTAGGCATATATTTCTTCAGACCCTGAACCGCAGATTTATCTCTATATTGTCTCATAAATGTGCAGATTTGACGCTTTAAAATTTTGAATCGAGAGACCAACGCATTTTTCTCCCATTCCGACATTATTTAAGCATGCCTAGATAAAGTAAATCTACGAAACGTTAGTCCTTTACGTTTAGAAACGTTTATAAAAGTAAATGACCAGTTGAACCTATTTTCCTGTTCGTTAAATGCGTTTAAAAAAATAAACAATGTTACAGTATAGAGCGACGTTATTTGTGCAGGGTTACAGCATAGACCTAGCGATTTGTATCCGATTTTGTTACAGTTTATACCCAGATTTTGGTTACAGTTTAGACTTCAATATTTTCTATATATACTTGGTAAAATGTATGAATGTTACATAGACTTTTAAATCTCTGTGAGATTATTGGCCCGATGGCTATTCGTCCGTCTGTCGTACATATGTGTGTGCAATCTCATCCGCTCAGTAACTACTTGACTAAATGTGATGAAATTTACATGAAAAATGAATCCAAAAAGAACAACCACACGCGTACATTCAGTTGTTTTTTATTCAAATCGATTTCGAACAAATATGTTCTTCGTCAGTGAATAAACAGGAAGTGAATAAGTGTTAGACGTTTTCTAACATAAAGGACTAACGTTTTGCAGATTTACTTTTTCTAGATATGCATGAATAATGTCGAAATTGCAGAAAAATGTGTTGGTCTCTCGATTCAAATTTTCAAACTGTCAAATCTGCATATTTATGAGACAATATAGCGATAAATCTGTGGCGCAGGGTCTAAAGAAATATATGACTAGATACCGGATTCTGTTCCTTACAAGCAAAGCACAAAAACATCTTTAAGAAACTAAACTACTTGCAGTATGGACCTGAATAAAAATCACCTACCTGTCCTCCCAACAAATAATCCTCCATCTTGAAAATTCTATATTGTAACCGAAAAACGCGATACTGTAACACGTACCCTACAGTGGTTAAAGTGGTGGTCAGTTTTCTCCATTTTTGTGTGATTCAATTACTCGTATATCATTTGACAATAGAATTTCTTCTTTTGTATTTTTTAAATATCATAAGTTGTCTTATATATTGTTTGGTATTTCATTCCTTATATATAATTCTTCATCAGAATGATAATATAATTTACTATTTTGCCATTTATATTGTTTTAAAGATATCTTTATTGCATGAAAAGTCAATACTTATATAAGAGTCAGAATTTATTTTTACATGTATTACAATTCTGTTTCTATTTCTTTTGCTCGCTTTTTTCTTTCCATTACACCATGTTCATGTTGTATACTGCATTACTTTTTATTCTTATCCGCCATATAAAGTGGGTATTTTATTAGTTTTTCGAAATTTTGTATTCTTTTTACAAGGATATGATATTTTAAATAATCATTTTTATAAAAAAAAAATACCAGAAAATCCTCAAATTGTATAGAAATCCTCAAATTGTACAGATGTTCTATTTAAGTATGTCTCCTTTCGTAAATCAAATGATAAAAGCAGTCAAGGTAATACGAACAAAACTGTAAGTCTAAGGATAACATAATCTAGTTGTATTTCTTAACATGAAATTACTGATGATGGCCAAATATCGTTTGACACTGATTTCAAATTTAACGTAAGTGGCATATTTATAGCCAGTATAAATATAAAACAACTCTAGCATAAAACGGTAAAACAACTGTAGTAAAGAGGTAACTTATCTTTTCCTAAATCACCTAGTTTTCAAGGGCTATGGGATTTTTTTAAACAGCGACAAATCAGATTATGAATTATAAATGACAAACTACGATCACATTTGGGAGAAGGAAGTGGCGAGCGCCATAACGAAACTGAAATAAAACTTCTTTGAATTTATATAGATCCAAAGATTTAATTGATTTGTTAATCCTTCCTAGTCTCTTTTACTTAAAGGTCAGAAATGGGTAGATTTACATGATACTTTGCCAGATGTTGCAAATTTGCTCGAACTTTAAATATTTTTTATGTCATTTTAACATTAAATTCCTCACGCGCAATGATATAGGTAGTTTCAATAAATCAAAATGGTAAGATTTGACGGTAATGCATTTAACAAATTATAAAAGCTCCTACAAGAACAACGGAGAGAAAGTTCTACGATTATTGATTATATAGATACAAACTACACGACTCAGATCAAGATGTGTATATTATTTTAGTAATCTATCAACAATCATACTCCAATTTGTTTAAAAAGTTCGATATTGTACATAAGAGTGAAAATAGTAATCACATTGAACAATACAATATAAAAAAATACATTACAATGCTACTATATAAGTTAAGGTTACGTATTATGTAACAATAGACAATTGACAAATAATAGCAAAATTAAACATATGTGGATACACTAAATAGAGGATAATGAATGAGTGTAGGTTTAATAATAAATTTATTGAACGAGTTGAATAAAATCATATCATCTACATCTACATTATACTGCTTAACAATCAATTTTGATTATGACTAGCAGACGCGTTGTCAGGGAACTGTTAATAAAAGAAATTATTTATATGCAAATTAAAAAGTTAAAAGAATAAAAGTTCTACAAGACTATTAAGTGTGCGATTTAGAATTTATAGAATGGGTCAAGCCTCTCAGTAAAGATGTTTAAACTGGTGCTAGACTGAACAGTTAAAGGAAGGCTATTCCAAAGACGTATGCTCCAAGGAAAGAAAGAATTTTGATGGTATTGTGTCCTTAAGTAGGGTATCAGGTAGTTCAGGTTTCTTGATTGAGTAAGGTGTTGGTGGTCAACAAAAACAATGTTGTTTTGGATTTTATACAAGTAGGTTACAGCACTGATGTTTCGACGCTGTTCAAGGGTTTGCCAATTGAGATCATTTATCATTTTTGAGACACTACTTGTATAGTCATAATAATTAACAAGAGCCACCGCCGGGCGGGGGCAACGCTCGACTTTTTACTTTTTCTAAACGCAAACATAGAAAGGTTTGAACATATCTTAACGTTTCCTTTTTATAAATTTAGTTGGTCTGTCTTGTGACATTAGTTTTGTTTATATATTTTGTATATATATATGAATAGAAACATTACGCAATTTCTAAAAATAGCAACATGACGCAATTTCTAAAAATAGAAACAATGACGCAATTTCTAAAAATAGAAACAATGACGCAATTTCTATAAATAGCAACAATGACGCAATTTCTAAAAATAGAAACAGCGACGCAATTTCTAAAAATAGCAACAATGACGCAATTTCTAAAAATGGCAACAATGACGCAATTTCTATAAATGGAAACAATGACGCAATTTCTAAAAATAGAAACAATGACGCAATTTCTAAAAATAGCATTAATGACGCAATTTCTAAAAAATAGAAACTATGACGCAATTTCTAAAAATAGCATCAATGACGCAATTTCTAAAAATAGAAACTATGACGCAATTTCTAAAAATAGCAACAATGACGCAATTTCTAAAAATAGCATCAATGACGCAATTTCTAAAAATAGAAACAATGACGCAATTTCTAAAAAATAGAAACAATGACGCAATTTCTAAAAAATAGCATCAATGACGCATTTTCTAAAAATAGAAACTATGACGCAATTTCTAAAAATAGCAACAATGACGCAATTTCTAAAAATAGAAACAATGACGCAATTTCTAAAAAAAAGCAACAAAGAAGCAATTTCTAAAAAAGCAACAATGACGCAATTTCTGAAAATAGAAACAATGACGCAATTCTATAAATAGAAACAATGACGCAATTCTTGTTGTTGTTGTTGGTGTAAATATATATATATATACACACACACACACACCAATAAATATATAATTATGGTTATTTAATGCACAAATCTGAGAAAATTCAGTAATTTAACCTTCAAGGTCAAGGTCATTAAAGAGCCCAAGCAAATTTGGGTTTGATAAACAAAGAGGTCTGGTCCTTAAGAATGTTCTGTTACAATATGAAGTTGATCCCTTCAATAATAGCAAAGTAACGGTCAATTACCGCCAAAACAATGAAAATTTCAATAATTTGACCTTCAAAGACAATGTCATTAATGAGTGAAGGTCAAGGTCTTTCGGTATATTTTTAACAGTTATCTTTGAAGATTATTATGTTGAAGTTTCAAGACAATCCATTCAAAAATAACAAAGTTACAGCCAATAATAGCCAAAAAAATGAAAATTTCAATAATTTGACCTTCAAAGTCAAGGTCATTTATGAGTGAAGGTCAAGGTCTGTCTAGTTATTTTTCAGGGATATCCCTGAAGATAATTATGTTCAAGTTTAAAGACAATCCATTCAAAAATAACAAAGTTACAGCCAATAATAGCCAAAAAAATGAAAATTTCAATAATTTGACCTTCAAAGTCAAGGTCATTTATGAGTGAAGGTCAAGGTCTGGCGGGTTATTTTTAAGGGATATCCTTGAAGATTATTATGTTCACGTTTGAAGACAATCCATTCAAAAATAACAAAGTTACAGCCGATAACAGCATGAACAAGCAAAAATTGGACTTTTAACCTTGAAGGTCAAGGTCATTTATGGATAAAGGTCAAGGTTAGTGTAGTCTACTGAAAGGTCTTGTCCCAAGGGTTGTTGTGGCCAAGTATGAAGACAATACACCAAGAAATAAAAAAGTTATGATCCAGGTACAAGTTTGCGGACGGGAACGGCAACGGCAACGGCAACGCCGACCTGACTATAACAATACCTCTACTTTTTTTTTCAAAAAAAAAAGTCGAGCTAAAAATGTATCTAGCAGCTGATCTTTGTACTTGCTCTATCTTATAAATTAAGTATTTCTGCCTTTTATTATAAACATATATAATATTCAATTTATCACATATGTAAAATACGAACGGTAAACTGTTAAAAAGAGTCATTTTCATTGACGCGCCTATAGTGTAACGCTATATAGCGCAAATGATGTCACGTCAAAGTGCTATTACACTATATATAGTGTAATGTCGTTTTTATAAAAATGGTTTTATTACACTCCTACGGTTTATGTGATAAATAGTATATATGTAAATGTGTATCAACCATCAACAATTATTTCAAAAGGACCGTATGGTTTTGGCTTTTAACTTTATTGAAAACATAATTGTTAATGACAAAACATAAGATATAGTTTATGATACATGTATGTCTAAATTAAGTAAATTATATATTAAAAAACTAAGATGTTACAATTATTAGTTAATTATAATAATTATCATAGATAATTCATTTATTGTCAATCTTAATATTCGAAATATTCCATATTTCCTTTTTTAGATTTTCTTTGTTTCATTATGCTTATGTTGTGAAACCAAGATTGAATTGGGAAATTAAATATTGCTACCGTTTTTAGCTCGATTATTTGTTTATGTACGCATACTACAAATCCCGGAATCATCAACGGTCACATTGACAAACAAAGGAATAGTTTCATGGATAAAAGAAAACTGAAGAAATTTCTAACTTGAAATCGTATAAATTCACTTCTTTTTGGCATAAGTACTGATATCCCAAGAGCCGTTTAATACACTCTTAATAGTTCATACTACTTATCATTCCGGGTATAAAATGTGCACACTCCTTCGAAAGTCGAAATTTCTGATAAAATGCAATTTCTGACATAAATTTAATGGGATGTATCAACATTTATTTCCCCAAATCTGTCAGTTCGCGTATATGATATTTGGGACGAAATTAATTCAAAATCAATATTCAAAACTAAGTGGTATTCAAGTCCATGAAGTTGGCACAGAGATCGACATTAAACATTCAGGTCGACATTCGATTTATCACTGTTGAGCTGGTATGGGAAGCTAGCAAGGCATTGAGCAGAACATTCAGCTCGACATTCGTTTTGTGTCTAATTTTGAATGTCGAGCTGGGATGTGAATCTGGCTAGACATTCAGCACAACATTCAGCTCGACATTCGTTTTTGGTCTTATTTTGAATGTCGAGCTGGGATGTGAATCTGGCTAGACATTCAGCACAACATTCAGCTCGACATTCGTTTTTTGTCTAATTTTGAATGTCGAGCTGGGATGTGCAGCTGGCTAGACATTCAGCACAACATTCAGCTCGACATTCGTTTTTTGCCTATTTTTGAATGCCGAGCTTGGATGTGAAGCTGGCTAGACATTCAGAACAACATTCAGTTCGACATTCGTTTTTTGTCTATTTTAAATGTCGAGCTGGAATGTGAAGCTGGCTAGACATTCAGCACAACTTTCAGCTCGACATTCGTTTTTTGCCTATTTTTGAATGTCGATCTGGGATGTGAAGCTGGCTAGACATTCAGCACAACATTCAGCTCGACATTCGTTTTTGGTCTTATTTTGAATGTCGAGCTGGGATGTGAAGCTGGCTAGACATTCAGCAGAACATTCAGCTCGACATTCGTTTTTTGTCTAATTTTGAATGTCGAGCTGGGATGTGAAGCTGGCTAGACATTCAGCACAACATTCAGCTCGACATTCGTTTTTTGTCTAATTTTGAATGTCGAGCTGGGATGTGAAGCTGGCTAGACATTCAGCAGAACATTCAGCTCGACATTCGTTTTTTGCCTATTTTTGAATGTCGATCTGAGATGTGAAGCTAGCTAGACATTCAGCACAACATTCAGCTCAACATTCGTTTTTTGTTTAATTTTGAATGTCGAGCTGGGATGTGAAGCTGGCTAGACATTCAGCACAACATTCAGCTCAACATTCGTTTTTGGTCTTATTTTGAATGTCGAGCTGGGATGTGAAGCTGGCTAGACATTCAGCACAACATTCAGCTCGACATTCGTTTTTTGTCTAATTTTGAATGTCGAGCTGGGATGTGAAGCTGGCTAGACATTCAGCACAACATTCAGCTCGACATTCGTTTTTTCTCTATTTTTGAATGCCGAGCTGGGATGTGAAGCTGGCTAGACATTCAGCACAACATTCAGCTCGACATTCGTTTTTTGTCTATTTTTGAATGTCGATCTGGGATGTGAAGCTGGCTAGACATTCAGCACAACATTCAGCTCGACATTCGTTTTTGGTCTTATCTTAAATGTCGAGCTGGGATGTGAAGCTGGCTAGACATTCAGCACAACATTCAGCTCGACATTCGTTTTTTTTTTGCCTTTTTTTTGAATGTCGATCTCGGATGTGAAGCTGGCTAGACATTCAGCACAACATTGAGCTCAACATTCGTTTTTTTTTGCCTATGTTTTGAATGTCAATCTGGGATATGAAGCTGGCTAGACATTCAGCACAACATTCAGCTCAACATTCGTTTTTTATCTAATTTTGAAATGTCGAGCTTGGTTGTGCAGCTGTCTAGACATTCAGCACAACATTCAGCTCGACATTCGTTTTCTGTCAAATTTTGAATGTCGAGCTGGGATGTGCAGCTGGCTAGACATTCCGCACAACATTCAGCTCGACTTTCGTTTTTTGTCTAATTTTGAATGTCGAGCTGGGATGTAAATCTGGCTGGACATTCAGCTCGACATTCGTTTTTTGTCTAATTTTGAATGTCGAGCTGGGGTGTGAAGCTGACTAGACATTCACAGCACAACATTCAGCTCGACATTAATTTTTTGTTTAATTTTGAATGTTGAACTGGGATGTGAAGCTGGCTAGACATTCAGCACAACATTCAGCTCGACATTCGTTTTTTGTCTAATTTTGAATGTCGAGCTGGGATGTGAAGCTGGCTAGACGTTCAGCACAACATTCAGCTCAACATTCGTTTTTTCTCTTTTTTTGAATGCCGAGCTGGGAAGTGAAGCTGGCTAGATATTCAGCACAACATTCAGCTCGACATTCGATTTTTGTTTATTTTTGATTGTCTAGCTGGGATGTGAAGCTGGCTAGACATTCAGCACAACATTCGGTTCGACACTCGTTTTTGGTCTTATCTTGAATGTCGAGCTGGGATGTGAAGCTGGCTAGACATTCAGCACAACATTCAGCTCGACATTCGTTTTTTGTCTAATTTTGAATGTCGAGCTGGGATGTGAAGCTGGCTAGACGTTCAGCACAACATTCAGCTCAACATTCGTTTTTTCTCTTTTTTTGAATGCCGAGCTGGGAAGTGAAGCTGGCTAGATATTCAGCACAACATTCAGCTCGACATTCGATTTTTGTTTATTTTTGATTGTCTAGCTGGGATGTGAAGCTGGCTAGACATTCAGCACAACATTCGGCTCGACATTCGTTTTTGGTCTTATCTTGAATGTCGAGCCGGGATGTGAAGCTGGCTAGACATTCAGCACAACATTCAGCTCAACATTCGTTTTTGGTCTTATTTTGAATGTCGTGCTGGGATGTGAAGCTGGCTAGACATTCAGCACAAAATTCAGCTCGACATTCGTTTTTTCTCTATTTTTGAATGTCGAGCTGGGATGTGAAGCTGGCTAGACATTCAGCACAACATTCAGCTCGACATTCGTTTTTTGTCTATTTTTGAATGTCGAGCTAGGATTTGAAGCTGGCTAGACAATAGGGTTAGTGTTATATTTCGGCACACGGAATAAAATATTTCTATGAACATGTTCTTCCCTTTATTTTCATGGACTGTTAATTTCGTTCATAGCCATGTATGGTTTTCTTTTTGTAACTTTTGATGTCGATAATTCTTCATTTGAGCATAAGGTTTATTATATCAAAAAGATAATTGAGGTAGAAGGACTTTAATTTTAAAATTGTGTTAGATTAAGAGGTTAATACACGGCAGGAGAGGGCCGGAAGGTGATAATCGGCCCGCAAAATGAATAATGGACCCGAGGGCTTTATCCCGAGGGCCATTATTCATTCAGGGCCGATTATCACCTTCCGGCCCTACGCTGACGTGTATTAATGTCTTTAATACACTTGGTAGATCTAATAGTAGCATTTAAAAAAAAAAACATAACAAAAACATAATCAAAACAAATAGACTTTGAAGTTCTTTCGTTGAAATTCTTGTCTACTCTTCTACTGTTCTGTACAGAGATGTTTCCTGTTTGTGTGTTCAAAGCAGTAGAACCAAGAAGCAAATTTTATTTCATTTTTTTCGGAATGAATTTGTCGTTTTATTTCTTCAAATTTCAATAGTAACAAAAATGTGTTTGTACTAAATACGCTTAAGGTCTCATAATAAAAATAAAGCGATTCGTGCTGACAACCTACTTTCACTTTTACAGTTAACTGTTTGATGACGTTAAATGTGACGTCATTGTTTGAGTTTGTGAACGTGCACATGTTCTGCGGGCTGATAACTAGTTTTCGGCCCCGGGCCGCAAACTCATAATAGGTCACGTGACACTCATAATCAGTTGAAATCATAGGCAATTTTGTTACTATATATAGTAAAAAGTGTATTAATTGGTAGTACAATTGGCTTCATCATTCGTATTCGTAACAAATTTTGTTCAATGAGTGCAGTTTTAGAGTAATGTCAATTTACCTTTTTAGTCAATGTAAAAAGGATGCATCAGAAGCATTTTTTATGAATGTTTATTTGATAAATTTTTGAATAATGTTAATATACAATGTATTAAAATTATAATTATATCAGCAGTTCAACGTGAATCTACATTTTATTTACTCTTTAAATCAATAAGCAGACGCATTCTCATGTTAATCTATCGAGTGTACAAATCGATCAACAAATGCATTCCTTGTGTATCGTTCATCTTCGTTTTATTGAGTACCAATATAAATTATAAATAATTTACTTTCACATACATTTTCTGAATAATTATGTTCAATTTGAATTATTAAAGATTAGTGAAGATTTTGTATCTGTCATTTTCTCTCAAATGGATTTAAGATATGAAACAAGAAAATTTTCCACAAGACAAGGAAGAACCAACACCCCACTGTTTTGCCGATGTACTGACGTATAGCAGGACAATACCATAGAGGGATATGCAAAGGATGCCCCTGGTCATCAGTGAATTTTGAAAAAACGACAATCAATTTTTCCAATGGTGGCATCTTGATTTCTCCCAATATTCAGAGTTTCAAATCTCAGTTTTATATCCTAAAATATTCTTAAAAGAACATATAGGCCAGCAGAAACAAATATTCAAATACTGACCAACAGACCTAAAACGTTTCTTGACTATACATGAAATAAACTGTACTTTTGAATGAAGCAAGGCATACGTTAACAATTATCAACTTAGTAAAGGGCAATAACTCTTATCGATACCTTTTTGGCTACGCGCGACACATATTGATTATGCAAATTTATACTAAGTCAAGGGTTATTACATCGTCGGATACCCACGATTGATAAACATGTCACATAACATGAATGATAATGGTTCGGCCGTGGGTATCCGACGATGGGGTTATTACTCATGGGGGAGAATCACGCTGTTCGTTACCCAATCAAACAAGATGGCGGATGCAGCCGAAAAGTAAGTATTTCCTTTTCTTCTCTGAAATTCGTGATGTTCTTGTGTAAAGGTACGTATAATGCCCTTCTCCACAATTTTCTTGACACACAGGATTTTATTTCATGATGTTTCGTCCCGTACTTCATCTGAAATGTGCGTCACCAGATTCGAAGCGAGAGAATTTTCCACCGGTTTGATCGTGGTAACGTACGGCTTCTTCTCTAAAATTCACTTTTTCTTTTACATATATGTATATTAACTGCAACCACCGACTTTAAAAAGTTGTTATATGTTGTCAAGTAAGCATCCATGCCCATTCTTGCTAGATTTACCATAGTAAATATTAATATCGGGGCATTTTCTGGAAATGATAACGTATGACGCACAAAATATCAATGATAACGTACGGCGCATTTTACCAATTGGTAGATTTCAATTTGTCCAGTCAGCTGATAATGAATTATTTTCATGTAGGAAAAAATAGTTATCTGAAAAAAATGTTGGTCAGGTCAGAAATAATTAATTGAACAATGCTACACCATCGGGTATAAATATCTTTCTGGTTGGTAGCATTATAGATATTCGTTGTTAATATACCATGTAATTAAAACACACGTGTATAGTTTGCGAATATTATGTATAAAATGCAGAATGGAAAGAAAAGCCTCCACTTTCAGGAAACATTTGCGTAGTGTTGTCTTCACATTAAATTTCGCCAGTGTTGTGCGATAATTATGGTCTTATCCTCTTATCAGAAAGAAAAAACGCATTCAGCAGAGCAAAATGTTCAAAAGGTACGGACGGCTTGATATATTTTCTTTTCCAATGAAAAAGTCTAAAATCATTCCTAACAAATTTCTGATAAGGAAATCTTAATATTTGAACCGCGTACGAAAAGTGATTGCGACTAGCTTACACCCAGATGAGATGAGCCTGTTTTATTCAATCTGGTCGCTCATTGAAAGAAAAATACATAACAGAGAACAATGAATGAGTGTAGGTTCTATATTGAATTTATTGAATGAGTTAGAAAATAATGTTATGCAAAAAACTTCAATTATTTTAGTAAATAAGAAATTTTATTTTTATTTGACGAGCGGTTAATATTGAAATGCAACCATTTAGCGTGACGTTGTGCCACTATGACGTCAGATATATTTGCGCGACATAGCCTTACAGTTTTTTTTATAATAGTAGACAATAGACATTTTATTTTATTCCAGTAGGTTTTAAGCCGATGAGGACATAAAACATGAACAATAACGAACAGTGTATGACATAAACATATAAACATAATATCAACAATCATGAAAAAGTTTGGAGAAGATCAATTTTGATTGAAATTTTCTTAAGTAGTTACAATGAACATTTTCATATCAAAATTGATCTTTAAACCACTAACTTACAGATCTCTTGTATATACATATATATACACATGTATAAATGTACATACATACATGAACCATTAATGCAAGATTGTTGTATATTAATTGATTTTTAATACATAAACGCAATTACCATATGTTTATACATGTACACATATCCTTAAAAAATGAAGATCCCTTCGCATCAATTGCGGATTTCATAATTGTAAATGAAAGGAACAACATAATTTGATCAAAACAATTACATGCAAGAATCATATTCTGGCGTTTTTTCCACATACGCCCCAACAAAAACAATAATTTCTTTAAAAAAATATTGCAGGCATCAGCAATAAAAGAGTGATATTAGAATTTGCTTATTAATTTCTAGTGGTAAACATTTGACCGACAATGAATTATAAATTTTCAAATCAGATTTGGCTTTCGATGTTTTTGTCCATGCCGGAAAACTCGTCTGAAACCTTAAAGCTGCATACCTCCAGATGAGCCAAAATATTTCAAGAAAAATAAACTTGGAATAACTTTACTAAAATTTTAAAAAATAAACAGTCTAAAGATTCAAGTGAAAATTTATATCTTATGTGCAATTAATGACTGTTTTTTGCATTATTTATCACCATATTTCTACTGCGTTACTAACGCAGTAGGGGCTATTTTTGCACATTTTGACCCCTTTTTGTTAATTTACGTGAATTATAAGTGCCGATTGCAATATGTCAATTACTTTCTTTGTTCATTTCACAATATTTTACTTTCAGATACATTTATAAAAATTTCACGAAAATTAGGATGAATCTGGAGGCGTGCTGCTTTAAATGCCAGACCGCTCATGCGCTTAGATGACGTCATTATCTTTATGAAAGAACGGTCTTAAATTACTCTTAAACTAGTGTTTACGAAGTATATGCTAGTGTTCATCCGTGCTGTTCTAACTTCGACGGGAGCGATAGCGACCGGAGAATATTTCTTATTTCTGTAGAACAGCTACGAATGAATAGGTCAAGCTTTATTTGGCTTCATTAATATTTACTTTATTTCGCCACTTTACCTGTCCATTTTTACGAAACATTATGAAAAGTAGAAGGCTGCTATGAACGGACTTTGATATATCATCGACTTTTGTTCTTCTGTGAAAATTGACTAAAGAAATTTAAGAAATACAGCGTTTTCATTGGATGAAAAATAAAGCTGGATACTAATATTATTTATTTCAGTTTCTTTATTTGGTTCTACACATCCGCTTATGTCTGTTGAACATAACTATTCTATTATATAGAAAATGAATTAATCAGAAAAAAACTGCGCCGTACGTTATCATTGATATTTTGTGCGCCATACGTTTGTATGTTTTAATGATAACAGATTGTTTCATTTTGCCCATATAAAATCATAAAATAAATCATTTAGTGTTTCAAAAAAGCAGTATTAGGTGTAGGTAGGCTTGTAAAACAATCAGTAAATACAGGAAGCAAGGCGGAGTTGAAGTTCCTATGCACTGAACATCTACCTATTGAGATCCATCTACCTACAAAGTTTCATGTTGATATCTTTTGTAGTTTTAGAGTTATTTCCCGGACAATAGTTTTTTTAAAAGGCGAGATAATTCAAAAATTGGGAAACAAGGTTATGTTTTGTTTTGCACTTTTACTCATTGAGATCTACCTACCAACAAAATTTCAAGTTGATAGGTCTTATAATTTTAGTGTAATGTCCCAGACAAAGTTCAAAAAGTAAAGATAAACAAAGGGCAATAACTCCAAAATTAGGCAAGGCAGAGTTATGATTCTTGTACACTGCACATCTACCCATTGAGATATACCTACCTACATAGTTTCATGTTGATATCTCTTATAGTTTTACAGCTTTGTCCGGGACAAGATTTTTCTAAAAGGGGAGATAATTCAAAAATGAGGCTTAACAGAGTTATGGTTCTTTTGCACTGCACTTCTACTCAATGAGATCTACCTACAAAGTTTCATGTTGATATCTCTTATAGTTTTAGAGTTATGTTCCGGACAAAGTTCAAAGTGTTAAAATTAACAAAGGGCAATAACTCCACAATTAGGCAAAAAGAGTTATGGTTCTTGTGCACTGCACATCTACCCATTGGGGTATATTTACCTACAAAGTTTCATGTTAATATCTCTCATAGTTTTAGAGTTATGTCCCGACAAGATTTTTCTAAAAGGGGAGATAATTCAAAAACCAGGCAAAACAGAGTTATCGTTTTTGTGCACTGCACATCAACAAACTGAAATCTATTCACCTACAAAGTTTCATGTTGATATCTCTTACAATTTTAGAGTTATGTCCCGGACAAGATTTTTCTGTAAGGGGAGATAATTCAAAAACCGAGCAAAATAGAGTTATGGTTCCCCCTCAATGCCCTCTAGCACTGTATGAAGTTTAAACAAATTATCTCCAAGGGTTTTCAAGTTATGCTCCAGACAAGACAACGGACGGACAGACGGACGTTCTCACAGGACAGTAATTATGTGGCTACTCTATTGTTCTCTCTATTGTTATTTTTAGCCACGAGAAAGAAAATAGCCACATAAAAGCATTACGGAATGAATGAAATCAAAGAGAAAGAACAGTTACCTATTGTCCCTCTAGCCACATAATTACTCTCCTGTGAGTGCGGACAGACGGACGGACGGACAGACGGACAAGGTGGCGACTATATGCTCTCCCTTCGGGGAGCATAAAAATGGATAAAAAAAAAACATTCAATATTACACAAGTTTCAGTATTATATAAAAACAGAGAAATCCATTTCCTAAACATTGGACCAAAATAAATGTAAAAGATAAAGTATCAAAAGCTTTTTCAAAATCAATCATTATCGTATTATTAGCTTCAGTGTATTTCATTATATCATACAATAATCTAGTATTTTCACCAATGTACCTATTTTTAATGAAACCAGTTTGATCTTTTGACACTTAAATATCTAAAACACTTTTAAGTCTGTTTGGTATACTACCTGAGGCTAATTTTTATACTACATTTCATAAAGTAATCGGTCTCCAGTTTTTTAAAACAATGTTTAGGCTTATTTTGTTTTCGAATTCATGTAATTGTTCCTAATTTTTTTTATTTCTAGAAAATGAATTAACTTTATATGCATAATTAATAGCTTTCACCACAAAATGTCCAATTCTATTACAAAAGTTTTGAAGAAATTTACTGTAAATACATCACACCCAGGACTTTTATCATTTTTCATATTTTTTTACTGTAAAGGAGACTTCATCAAATGAAAGGAGACCTTCAAGCTTGAGCGATTTTCATCAGACAACATATTAATATCACAATCTCTCAATTCTCTATCAATATTACCATCATTCAAAGTTACATTTCTGTATAATTTTTCATAATAAGCACTAGTTTCTGTAAGTATATCCTTTTGATCATAAATAAAAGTTCCATCATCAAGTTCCAGAAAAGGCATTGTCTTAGCTGAACAATATGATTTTTTTCTAAATTTAAAAAGTAATTAGTAGGTTTTTCTCCAAATTCAATCCATTGTGACCTTGACCTAAACATAGCACCTTTAATTTATTGTTTCTTAATTCAGTCAATTCGTTTTGTAAATGTAGAATTTTGACTTTATTATCATTTGTCAAGTTTTGTTCTAGAAAACTAATTTCTTCAAATATTTTTTTTCATATGTATTTCTTTCTTTAGCCTTAAAAGAGCTATAAGAAATGGATTTACCACTAATTTCCATTAAAAGTGTCTGTAAGAAAGTTCATCATTAATAACAAAGTCTATATCTTTATTGTTTATATCCAAAACATAATCTATATTATACACAGGTAAACAATATTGCAATTTTATTTCATCTATTTTCTTATTAATGATATTAAGGAATTCAATGTCATGTAAAAGAGCATTATTAAATTTCCATAAACCGTTTCCATGATTAACATTTCATTTCATTTCATTTATTGGCAAATCGGCATAATAATGCCTTTGACCATTTACACATACTAATACACATGGTCAAGACATACAGTATACATAAAAGATACACAAATAAATACACATTTAATCTTTACATAATAAATAATCACCAAATATCAAACATTAACACAATTTTTAACTCACAAAGGTAATAAGTCCTACGAAGCAGCATTATTTTCAAGGGTTAGACTTCTCAATTTATAAGCTTCTGTTAAAAACTTTGCATTTTTTACAATACTAGTTCTACGTTTTGATGACATAATATTAATGAATTTTTGTACTGAAGGCCAAGCATTATTTGTAAAATATTTCTGTCGTAGGTCATAATATTTATTACAACATAACAAAAAATGGTACTCAGATTCAACAGATTGTGATTGACAAAGTTTACATATACGATTTTGTCTTTCAATGCCAGTATATCTACCTACTTCAATTTCGAGATTATGTGCTGATATTCTAAATTTAGTATATAGCTCTCTTTGTTTACTATTAGTCAAAATATCTAGATATTTTTCATAACAAAAATCGACTTTAAATTGTTTATAGTATTCAAGTTTAGCTACATTACGAATCTCCATTTGCCAGTTTTGGATATATTGATCGCGTAGTCTTTGTTTCAAAATACAAAAATAGTTACAGGAAGAGTCAAAATTTGACCATATATCACTGAAACCTAGACTATCAAGTAAATTTTTAATTTTATTTGACCAAGAATTTGCGTTCTGGGAATTACATTGCTCTCTAAAAAGTGTATACATAGGCATGTGTTGATTACTCATTATTTTTATCCAGTATTTCAATGCCCTCTCTTTCATTAAAACTGATAAAGGGAAACGACCCAATTCACCTAAAACTGCTAAATTTGAAGATTGTGTTCGAACCCCAAGAATATGTTTACAAAATTTTATGTGAAGTTTATCTATTTCCTTAAATTCATAAATGCCCCAAATCTCCGAGGCGTACAATAAAATAGGTAGAACCATAGAGTCAAAAAGTGAAAGTTTCGTTTTGATATCAAGATTTATTCTAGTAAATAATGACAAGAGGCAATTATATGCTTTGAGGGCTTGGTCAGAGAGCACCTTAACAGCATTTTTCATATTCCCAGTGTAAATAAAATTTACACCTAAATAACAAAAATTATCTACAGTTTCTCATTTTTCACCATTTATAAACCATTCAAAAGAATTAGATTATTTTCTTTTTTCAAAAATACAAACTTTGGACTTTTTGGTGTTTATCTTAAGGCCCCATTTAATCGAGTATTGATAAATGCAATCAAGTTGGGCTTGCAAGCTGGCTGCATTCGTCGTAAATAAAACAATGTCATCAGCAAAAATTAACATATACATTGATAACTGGTTCAAATCACCCTCCGATAGATTATTTAAATCTAAACAAGTATTAATATCATTGAGGAACAAAATAAATAGTAAAGGCGAGAGTGGTTCCCCTTGTTTTAAACCAATACTGACATCAAAAAAATCTGACATATTTACGTTCGAAGACAATTTAACGCATGCTTTAACATTTGCATAAATAGATTTCAACATTGTAATGATTTTACAGCTAATATTAGATTGACATAATTTAATCCACAAAGCTTCACGAACAACAGTATCGAACGCCTTTTCATAATCTATAAAAACACAAAATAATTTAGATTTGTTAAATAAAATATTTTGAATCAATGTATGTAATAAAAATATACAATCACTTGTACTATGTTTATCTCTGAAGCCAAATTGTGAATCGTTAAAAACATCATTAGATTCACACCATTTGTTAATTCTATTTCGTAGAATGATAGAAAATATTTTTGCCATAACATTTGTTAAAGTGATTCCCCTATAATTACTAGGATTAGCTTCATCTCCCTTTTTAAAAATAGGAATTATCACGCCTTTACTCCAAGCATCAGGATATATACCTGAATCGAAGATTTTATTAAAAATAACTACTAAATATGGTGAAATAAAGTGTTTAGAATCAATAAAAAAATCAGCAACATTTTTATCATAATCACAGCTTTTATGCCTATTCAGACTACTAATTACTCTAGAAACCTCATCAACAGTAAAAGGACAGTCAAGTTCATCTATAATGACATTTTCATTACGAAGAGGGGTATCATCATGAAACACAGAATCACTTTGATTCAAATTAGATAAACTCTTAAAATATTCGGCAAATTCATGAATGCTTATATCAGAAGAATCTGGCTTACTTTTATTTTTAAATTTATTAATATATTTCCAAAATTGACGCGGGTTGTGTTTACAAAAATCTCTTCTTGCCTTCCTCTTAGTATAAGTATAATGTTTTCGACTATGTAAAAATCTGTCTCTATTTTCATCAGACGGGACAGCTTTAAAAGCTCTTTTGTCACAGTAAAAAGAATTTTTAGCATGTTTACAGTTAGAATCAAACCAGAGAGACTTCCTTTTGACATTATTTTTTGGTTTAATGCTAAATGTTTTACCATGAAGCTTGAAAGATATATCAAAAATAACTTTAGATAGATCATCAATAGTCGAATTTACATCTCTTTCCTCAGCCTCAAGTTCATGCATAATATTTTCAAATAAGTGTTTATTTTCCTCAAGGGTATTATACAATAAATTATTATCATTATCTTCCCATAAAATTTTATCATAAGTTAACACATCATACTGATAAAAAAACATATTATCACATATATTATTAACAGGAACAAAACAAAAATCCAAATATATCATTGAATGATCAGATCTATAACTAGCATCAATGTCACATTTACGTACAAACTGATATAAAACATTTTGTTATAAGAAAAAAAATCTAATCTACCTTGCTGTATTGGGTTGGTGCGTCTCCATGTATATTTTTTTATATCGCCATGTAACTCTCTAAAAGGATCAATAAGTTCTTTATATTCAATAATACTGAGTAAAAGATTTCTAGCCTTCACATTATTATTTTTTGATTAATAATTATTGTAGTCTAGGTGTGGATTTTGAACAAGATTATAATATCCGCAAATTATTAGAGAGTCATTTTTGCCAGAACAATTTAATATATCAAAAATATTTTTAAAGAAACTAGGACTATCTGTATTTGGTGCATATATATTAACTGATGTAAAATGTATGGAATCCAATGAAATACCTTACATTATAAAACTGCCAGAGTCATCAGTTTTAACAAAAATTTATTTGAATATCTAAATATTTTCTACATAAAATGGCCACACCTTTTGCATTAGATTTACAATGACTAAAATAACATAAGCCATTCCATTCAGAGAAAATTTTCTTTTCAAATTCTTTTATAAAATGTGTTTCCTGTAGACAAAGTATATCAGCATATTTTGTATGAAATAAATTAAAAACATCACGCTTCTTGATGCTGTCATTTAAACCACGGCAATTGTAATAGAAAATCTTAAGATAACTCATTGCTAATTTTTACAGAAAACAATACATTCATCATTATTTCTAAAATACATATAACAATTACACTTGACTAAGTTAAATATCTATACCCAGTAGGACGCTTCAAACAAACATACATACCTCAAAAACATAGTGTAAGAAGGTGGCATATAAAAATAAATTACACTTACTGCAAAAAACACAAGAAAAAAAAGAAAGTAAAAGTTGTGTTAAATATAAATGAATGGTGCAAAAATATGTTACTATGTTTTTTCCCCATTTACATCGGTATTTTTTCACTTTTCCTAATAATAAATGTGCCGGAAACCATAAGCATTCACTGTGATGAACTACTCAATGCATCTTTCAGTTTGTTTTGATTACAATAATCAAATAAACTAAATTTAAACTAAATAACCACCGGGCTGGGAATGGGATCCTTAATTCAACCAGAGCACCTCCTTGGCAACGTTAATGCAAGCATTTTTCCTCTATACCAAAGCAGGTCGCCCCCAGGGTGCCGGGAACAATACTAGCCACCCTCCCAATCAGTATATTGATAAGATAGGAGGCTTAAGATGTCCCTGACCCCAGATCCAGCAAAGGATGTGATAATAGAGTAATCAGTTAAAGGCACTTTTAATACATGGAAAAGAATAAAAAAAACAACAACAACAAAAAAACACAAAAAAACAATAAAGCATGCAAAAATAAAACACCATTGGACATGTTTATCAATTAAAAGTTCCAAGATAGTGGCAAGAAAAAGTAATTATCTAATAAAAATCTTTGTAAGGGAGGCAATTGAAATTGATGTATGACCATTGAAATGATTTAAGAGGAGTAACTGTATGCTTATATGCTTATACATACATATTATATGTTACATTATTATATTCTTTATTTCCACGTTATAGTTATAGTAACATTATATTACAAGTATTTACAAACAGCTTTCTACTATAAACAAAATAGTTGACACATGTACAAAGAGCAATACAAACAATATTATACTTCCAAAATCTTGACAAACATTAAACATACACATATCTACACATAACAATATTCATCCACATATATATGCACCTGCATACACACTTCCATATGTATATACATATATATACACATGCACACATATGTATACCCCCATATATACATACGTACATATACACAATGGGGATCACACACATATAAATTCTCGACAAAGTAGAAAAGTTTCCTACATACAGTAATGTAATAGTCTAAAGTAAATCTGAAATGGTTAAAGGGAGGAAACTTTTGTTATGAAACGAAGAACATTATATTCCTTTTATGTATTAGTATCACATAAAAGTTGTAAACATTTGACTGTAATTGAAGGATCAATTATAATTCAAGTATTATTATAAAAAATATGTTACCAACTATAGTTTCAATATATTGTCTTAAATAAGTCATCATATATCAGAGCTTATGGCTACTGTAAATCATTTCTCATTTCTACATATATCAAAAGCAAACATGATAAAAGGTACAGTC
The DNA here is from genome assembly GCF_026571515.1 of Ruditapes philippinarum. Taxonomy (NCBI): domain Eukaryota; kingdom Metazoa; phylum Mollusca; class Bivalvia; order Venerida; family Veneridae; genus Ruditapes; species Ruditapes philippinarum. The sequence continues at coordinate 175,239 of NW_026853891.1, forward strand.
CAATAATTGATGGATCAGAACAGTTTATGCATTGGAGGTTTCTCAAATACATTTAAGGCTAACGCATTTGATCTTTATGAATCAATCACAACTAATCTTATTTATTGTCACAAAGATTGTCTTATTAGATAAAATAATTACTAGTCTTTTTGGCGAAGCAATCCAGAAAGTGTTACTCTTAAGTCTTTTATTAATTTAACAGTTTTTATTTACAGTCATGTATACTGTAGATAATTTATCGTGGCTCATTACTTACCTGCCTATAGTCTATTCTTTCCTTGGTGTTGTCTTGCCAGTTCTTCTCTTCTCTCTGTAAAACTTAATCACATGATCTATATTGTCTTTCTTCCATTGTTGTAAGACGTATACAGAACCATTGAAAAACCATGCACTCACTATGTTTGAATGCAGTAGTAGACGATTTATTAATCCGGAATTCAATAATGTTACGTCATCGACAATATTGTACCCAGGTTCCTTCATTATTTTCCTTTTTCGAATTATTCTTAACTTAACATCATTGTTTGTTGTTTGTAGTAATACAGGTCTGCTGACATGCTTCTTAAAATTATGGAATTCTATGAATTCTTTCAAGATTCACTTCTTTTTGTTTCAGTATGGTTATGACTTGATCTGTCAATGATTCAACTTATTCTGTTTTATCTTCTGGGATATTAAGTATTTTTCTATGTTATTTTTTCTTGAATATTGTTCATTATATTTTGATCTTTTGGTAGCATCTTTCACTTCAGTTTCATTTTTTTACAATCTTTCTTCAATTTCATCCACTCTTCTGGTTGTGTCATTATTTTCTTTCATTAGTCTCTCCTTTAAGCTTTGATTATCAAATCTAGCGGGTTGATTTTTTCATTTAGCTCTCTTGTTTTTTTCATTTACTTCAGCTTTTACCATGCTTTCTATATTTTTTTGCAGTTCACTGATTTATTTGGACACTATAAGTTCTATATCTTCCTTCTTCATCATGTGTTGTAAATCACTTTTTAATCCTTCTAGATTTTCTGTCACAATATCTAATTGATTTTGTATCAAAGTCATGTTCATACTTTCGTTCTAAGGGTACTTTCATTGCTTACCTCTGAAATAGGTATTTTGGCTGGAGGTTGTTTTGTGCTCTTTGACACTGTTTTTGATTAACTATGTTTACATTCTCTCTACTGCCTGGACCTGATCCCTGACCTTTACCTGACATTGTGTATGTTTTGCTATTTCAAAACTTCAAATGTCCTGTTATCTGATGTAATTATCGCCCAGTTTAATCCTTTCACCTTTATTCTCTATACACACAGGTTAAATCCCTATACATGTATATCGATAATCCAAAAACATAGGTTTTACACAAAGGAAAGCTTTTCCTTCAAATATCTCCAAAACTTTTATTACATTTTCACTATATTCCAGTATCATACACATTTATTAATACACTTCCATTTGATATATATTTTCTCACTATTAGATCACTAAAAAACATAATATTTTTTTGCTAAAAAATGAAGAGCAAATTTATTTCATCTTACTACTTGAAAAATGCCTGAGTGAAAAAAACATCTTTGTTTTATTTTAAATTCCTATTCAAATCAAATTCCATTTTGATTAAAATCAAATAATGTAAGTAATATTGTTTAAATCTGAGTAACAATTAATGGGGTAAAAATGAACTGAAATAAAACTATTGAGGACGAATAAAATGTTCTGTTTGTGGTTAGCATGCTTAGTAGTAGCTTATCATATGCAAGTGAACAAGTTTGACTTCGGCCGAGTATCTTTTTAAAGATACTTCTTGTTTACAAGTATTTTTGAATCTGTATTTTGAAATTTGACAACCACGGGTCGATTTTACCCTTTGACAAAGCTGCCAATTCTATGGGCTCTATCAATTTCAATTCTGCTACTTGCCCTTGATATATGTAGTCCTTTTTCGCAGAAATTAAAAATCTTGTACACACAATTCTCAGTACTGGATCCTGCCGAACAGGTCAAGTGTGACGTCGTCGACACATCAGTATCGCCTAGGTCTGAAGCACTTGAATTGCCTCGACCCGCCCATGCAGGTTTTTGCGGCCCTTGATGTGTTTTGGTATATTCAATGTTACTGTCCGGCGAGGATCTTCGATATTGGACTCGTTAATCACACCAGTAGACGATAATGCTTTGATCTGCGAACTGCCCTACGGAATGCCAAAAAACAAGAGATTGTCCCGCATGGAGCGACATTTAAGATCTATAACTGACTCCTTCAAGCTACTGTTTTCATTTTTTATGTCAGAATTTTATTTTTTCAAAGATTTAACTTCACACTGTAAATGCTCAATTTCTCTTATTAGCATTGGTGCAGACAGAGTGTGTCGTATTGGAAATTTGGTCTCTCATGAATTTTTTGGCTTTTTTTTAATACTCCATGCTATTTAATCGTGATGTAAGGTCCGTGTGTGCTTTTTTTATCAACTTTGTCAAACCTTTGCGGAATACATTTCAGAATGTCGTTATGTTGACTAGTTTGAATATATGAAATGTTTTGCTGTAAATGCACAGGCGAACCAGAGTTAAAATTCATGTATGATGGTGTATACTGGTATATTTGGGGTAAAGAGAATGACTGATTACCTTAATTGCATGGCGAAGTTTGTCCCGGCTGCACGGGTTAATCGATGTTCTGGTTAGGGTTGTTTGTCGCCATCTTGTTCTTTGTTTGACTCTTGCCACCTGTCAAGTGTTTGTGTTTTGAGAGAAAGCCGCCTCTTGATTTCACAAGTGTCAACAATCAAAACACAATACATGTATGTGAGTGTGTGAAAAACTGTATTTACCAAACCGTTGTAGCGTATGAAGTTTATTATACGCGTGATCTGTATTATCCAATGAAATCGATAGAACAATGCTATGCTATCCTACTTAGATGGTGTAAACGCTTCGCTGTTGATATTTAAACTGCATTGAATTGAGCTTGAACTTGATCAGCAATCAAGTTAATCGTTACAATTTGATGAAGTTTGTTTATAATTTCAAATAAAAAAAATGCACCATAGAAAGCATCTACACACATTAGGTTTTACGTGTCGGGGACAATGAAAAGAAGCGGAGTACAGTAGCTTAAAAATTGTGGAAAAAACGTCAAATGGTTTAAAACTGTTTTGTCAATAAATATCAGAAAATTATGTTTTTATTATTTGAGCATCTATTGAGATGATCGAACCGTTTTAATTATTAAACATTTATATAAATTGGCCTCCTATAAATGAAGCTGAAAAAAACTTCCCCACCGCCGAGGAAATATGTCATATATAATTTTTTACTTTTTTTCTCATGCTTTGATTTAAGAGACCGTTTCGTTAAGCGACCTTTTTTGGTATTTCCCTTGCGCGGTCGCTTAATACATGTTTGACTGTATATTAGTATAAAATCTTGCATGGTATTTTCTTAAAACGAGGTGAAAATGCGAACAAAAAATATAGTACAAGAGCCAGTAGAAACTGGTTATGCTCCCCGATTAGGTTTTTGACACAGAAAATAATACCTCTTGTAGTTTCAGAGTTATGGCCGGGACAAAGTTCAAAGTGGAATTATTCTACAATTGGGTAAGGCAAAGATACTTTTCTTGGCGCTGCATATGTACGCAATGAGATCTATCATGCTACAAAGTTTCATGTTGATATCTCTTATAATTTCAGAGTTAGGTCCAGGACAAAATTCACAGTGTAAAATTGAAAAAAGGAAATTATCCAAAATAAGGCAAGGCAGAGTTATGGTTCTTTTGCGCTGCATATCTATGCAATGAGGTCTATCTTACTACACAGTTTCATGTTGATATCTCTTACAGTTTCAGAGTTGTGTTCCTGACAAAGTTCATAGTGAAAAAATGAGCAAATGGCAATAACTCCAAAAAATAGGCACGGCTGATTTATGGGGTTTTTTTGCACTGCTAATCTACCCAATGAGATCTACCTACCTACAAATTTTCTTGCTTATATCTTATATAGTGTCAGAGTTATGTCATAGTTTATGTTCAAAGTATAAAAATGAAAAAAGGGCAATAACTCTAAAATTAGGGAAGGTATAGTTTGGTTCTTTTGCACATCTACCCAATGAAATCTATCTACTTACAAAGTGTCTTGTTAATATTTTTTATACTTCAGACCTATGTCCTGGACAATATTCAAAGTGTAAAAATTAACAAAGGGTAATAACTCTGAAATTAAGGAAGGCAGAGTTACGGTGCTTTAGCATTGCATTTCTATTTGATGAGATCTATATATCTACTAAGTTGCTTGTTTATACCTCTTGGCCAACGTTCAAAGTGAACAAAGGGCAATAACTAACAAAGAGCAATTACTCTAAAATTAGGCAAGGCAGAGTTATGGTTCTTTTTCACTGCACTTTTACCCAATGAGGCCTATCTACATACAAAGTTTCATTTTGATATCTCTGATTATTTCAGCGCAAACTTCAAAGTGTAGAAATGAACAAAGTTACTTAAAAAATTTGACAAGGCAGAGTTACAGTTTTTGTGTACTGCACATCTAGCCAATGAGACCTATCTACCTATAAAGCTGCTTCATGTTGATACCTCTTGTTGTTTCAAAGTTATGTCCCGGACAAGAAAGTGGAAGGACGGACGGACATCCGGACGGACGGAAAAAGTGGCAACTATATGCTCATCCTACGGGGAGCATAAAGTGTAGAATAGTGTAATGATAAAACCTCAATTCCCAATGTTTGAACTGTATTGCCGAAAATAAAAAGCTTAACACCTTGATAAATAAATAAAACAGAAAATAAAATCAATTCCAAACAAACTAAAGCAAACTAATTCTAAATGTTCCTTTAAATAATGTTAAACAAACTTTTATCAAGAGCAACTGTCTGATCTTTACTGATTATACGTATTGTATAAATTATAAAATGTCTGTAATTTCTGTAAAGAACTTAAAAAATTACATTCAGTAAACACTTAAACAAATAGACTGTTCTACTAAAACATAAGATTTCAAAACTATGTTATAACTATGGCTAACTTTTTCTAACGGTACATGTCTGAGTCCAACACAAGATTTGTCAACTGTGCGTTGTCAACTGGCATCGTTCACCGTATCAAAGTCATGGCTATAAATGGTGCTGTGGATTTTTTTTTCGTAAAATACCGGTAAAAGTCTGCCTTTTTATCTACAAGCGTATTATAAAATATGAAAGTCAAGGTTACTGCGTATCTCATGAAAAAGAAACCGAATATATATGAAATTGTGTCCAATAGGAGTTGGTTGTGTCGGGAGTTGCGTTCTGTGAACGTTGTTGATCTTTATTCTCATTTTATGCCAACAACCGCGTTGTTTGTGTCGTATGGCGACTTGATGGTCTCCCCTTACATGCAATCAAAGTTGTCATATTTTCATTTAAGGAGATTGTTCGGTGTTTATTGTTTGTTGTCCCCAATCATGTCCTGCTTGCTTATCCTATTGTTTTTATTTATTTATCGGTGCTTTCTGGGTGCTCTGAATATGTGACTGAATTGTGTTGGGAGCTGCGTTCTGTGAACGTTACCTTGCCTTGTTGATCTTTATTGTCATTTTTTGTACCTGTTCCGCTAAATGAAACAACAGTTACTATCATTTTTACAAGTGAAAACACATTCTGATGACTGTTTTCAAGAGCATGTAGTTATACAAAGCGTCTCTTGGGCACAATTTCTTTCTTCACTTGTTCGGATCTATCAATTATTTTGCAGTTTCGGCTCCCTTAGTCTTCAGTCTTTTCACTATATTATCCGCCCCTTTAGAAAGAGCAATGTCGAGTGCTGTTTGATTTTTCGAATTAATGCAATTAATATCGACATTTTGTTTTTGAAGAAGTGACTTTGCGATATTCAAATTGTTCTTTACTGCTTCCATCAAAGGGGTTGAACCATTTATGTCAGGTGTATTGATTTCGACATCCTCATGTTTAAGAAAAATCCGTGTTATTCTATATTTTTCCTCCTTTATAGAAAGAAGTAATGGCGTGTTTCCTTCACAATCTCTTAAATTGACATCAGCACCAAGTGATAATAATATATTTATCATCGTTTCATACCCATTAAGACTTGCTATGTGCAATACTGTTGCTCCTTGATACTTCTGATATTCATTTTCTCCACCTGATATTTTCAATTTAAGGAGTTCGGGATTTCTCTTTACGAATAAAGATACGATTTCACAGTGATTAGAGTTTGCAGCCATGTGTATGGGACTGAATCCTTTTACCTCATGTCCTTCTATTCCACAGTTTAACATACACGAAACAGTCTGAATGGCGCCTACAGTACACGCATCATGAAATATTTCAAAGTTCTTAACTTCTTCTTTATCCTCTTTCTCCTTTAGCACTGAAACGAAGTTTTCATTGCCGAAGGCATCGTGATTAACGGCCATTTTATTTGATCGGTAAAAATACAAGAGCCGTTTGTGCAATAGTTCAAATCTTGACTTCTTTATATATACTTTGACTATGCTTTCATCTTCTGTTTCGTCGGCTGTTGTGACGTACGTCAGAAGAAAATCAAGTGAGCATAAATTAATGCCATCCTTGATATTTTTCTCACAAACCAGCAAACCTACTACGTCGGCAATGATATCATGACTAAAGCGGAATTCCTCGCTGTCTTCAATATAGTTGATAAACCCGTCTTTGTGAGAAAGCAATGCCTCCTTAACATAAGATACTGAGAACACATTTTGTTGTTTTAAACGGCAGGAAATTTCACTGCGCTCTTCCATGTCATCTAGCTCCGTTATCCTTAATGTGTGCTTTAATTGTGACCATAAGAAAAAAAATGCTAAGAAAGATTTTTCTTCACTTAGCACATCACTTAGGCAGTTTTTCACAAAATATATCGGCTTTTCAAGAAACGTGAATCCTTTTTCAAAGAATTGTGAAAACTCCGCGTACATATTTGCACGTTGAGGAAAACCTATTTGAAACATTGTCTCCGGGTTATTTTCATAACTGGAGACAAAACTTTTCAATGCATCAATATCTATTTTCCGTTCGTTAGCTTCCAAATGGGATTTTAAAATTTCATAACGCTCATCGATTGATATTGTCTCAGACTTGACAGTTATAACATTGTCTGCAAACCAATTTGAAAGTTTATAGAACAGATACTTCTTTGCTTGTCGAAGAATGTGTGGCTTTATCGTGATCAAAACGATTATATCTTTTTTCAAAACTGCTTCCCGTATTTCTTCTAAAACAGGACGCCAACATTTTACATTTTCTTCCTCGAGAACAGCAACTCCAAAAATGTCATCAATAAATATTGCATCACAATTTTTGATAGACACTAATCTCCAGTCGTTAGGTGTACTGAGCCTTAGATATCTTTTTCCTGAGATAAGGTGCAAAGCAATGGTGCTTGTGCCCTCCCCATGATTCCCATTTATAACAACAAAACCTGTTTTCTGTAGGCGTTTTAAGGTGCTTTCAAATGCTTTAGTCTTTACAAAAGTAGCGTTAGATTGCAAAGTCATCTTTCTTTCAGAGCATTCTGCAAATGATTTAAGGAACGTTAATGTAAAATAAGGACATTTTTTTAAAATTGATGTAAATATAGTTTCAAATTTAAATTTCTGAAAATATCTGAATTCTTATTTCACCATTGAAGAGCTATTCTTAAACAAAACATTGTTAACTTTACAAACTAAATAAATAACCTTATTTTAATCAAATCACTGACTGCCACAAATGTAATATAAAAAGGCTTTTTTACATGTTTGTGACAGACCAAGAGGTTATGGTTGCCGATTTCAAATCCCTTTACCCCTAACTGCTGCGGGTTCAAATCCCGTAAGAGACTTTCAATAATTTCTTTTGAAAAAGGCAATTCAGCTTATGACATATAGAAGGTCAGTGGTTCTACCAAGACATGATATAGTACACGAAGGCCACCTGAGGTATTCTTCCACCAGTAAAACTGTAAAGTCGCCTTCTGACCTTTACAGTTCCGATGTAAACAAAACTAAACAAAACATACTTCTATCGTAATGTAAATAAAAAAAGGTAGTAACACTATATCACAGATGTCATTTAAATAATAATCATACATATGAAAGGAAATATCAGCAAGAGAGAGCAACATTTAGTATCACCGAACAGTACACTTGGAAGACACTCTGCATGACAACAAGTAAATAAGATGGAAGAAGGGCATATAAATTAATTATATCATTGTGATGCAAAGAGCAGACTACCACTCACTTTTAAAAAATATTTTTGTTTGCTTTGCGCAAAATTGACTCAATCTCATATATAACATTATTTTGTGTTTTAGTAATATGCCAGTTCAAAATCTGACATCAGTTTACAATATGAAAAACAAGATCAACTAGACATTGTCACAAGTGCCAAATACCCCTGACACGTGATTGTCAGAAAATAAGCTTTTTAGTTAATAATTTTGCACATAAGGAGAATGAATGCAGTAGTTTATAGATTTTTTCAAATGTTTTTAAATTATTTGTCCTTCATCAATAAGATAAGAGATAAACGTTCTTTCTCTCTGACATGTATGCAATTCTACTCTATGGGATCTATCTACCTACATAGTTTCATGTTGATACCTTATATAGTTCTCAAGTTATGTATTGGACAAAATGCAAAGTGTAGAAATGAACAAGGGCAATAACTCCAAAATTAGGGTAGGGAGGGTTACGGTTCTTCTGCACTGCACTTCTGTTGATACCTTTTATAGTTCTCATGTTATGTCCTGGACAAAGTTTAAAGTGTAAAAATGAACAAAAAGGAAATAACCCCTTAATTAGGAAAGGCAGGGTTATGGTTCTTTTGCACTGCACTGTTACTTACATATCTACCTACAAAGTTTCTTGTTAATGTCCCTTGTAATTTTAGAGTCTTGTCCCTGACAAAGTTTAAAGTGTAAAAATGAACAAAGGGCAATAACTCCAAAATTAGGGTAGGGAAGGGAGGGTTACGGTTCTTCTGCACTGCAAGCAAAGTTTCAAGTTGATACCTTTTATAGTCATCAAGTTATGTCCAGGACAAACTTTAAAGTGTAGAAATGAACATAGGGATATAACTCCAAAATTTGGGATGAGGGGGTTACGGTTCTTGTTCACTGCACTTCTACTCAGTGAGATTATATACCTACGAAGTTTTAAGTTGATACCTTTTATAGTTCTCAAGTTATGTCCCGGACAAAGTTCAAAGTGTACAAATAAACAAAAGGCAATTACACCAAATTTAGGCAAGTCAGAGTAACGGTTCTTTATCACTGCACTTTTAATCGATGAGTTCTATCTAGCTACAAAGTTTCTTGCTAATATCCCTTGTCATTTAAGAGTTATGTCCCGGACAATGTTCAAAGTGCAAAAAACAAAGGACAACAAGAGCCATGTAAATATAGTCATCCCCCGCCGAATGTGTTTGCACATTGGAAGAATGTATATGTAGTAGAGAAGAATAATTAAATTTTCCAGGCCTCTTAGTAATGAAAACTGATGGCTGAAGTAATTACAGATTTGAAACCTATGTGAATACTGATGGCTGAAAATATTAAAAGGGCAAAAACTCAAAAATTCTAAAGGGTAGAGTTATCATTATTAAGCACTGCATACCTCTTGAGTGAGATCTATCTACCTATGCAGTTTCATATTGATATTTCAAAGGCTTTTTGAAATATGCTCTGGACAAAAATAAAGTTTGAAAAATAACAAAGGGCAATAACTGAAAAAATATGAAGGATATAGTTATCATTCTTGTGCACTGCACTCCTCCTCAATATGATCTATCCACCTATGAAGTTTCAAGTTGATACCACAAATTCTTTTTGAGATATACTCCGGACAAAATGTCGGACGGAAGGACGGACGGACGTTCTTATGGGACAGTAATAATGTGGCTACTCTACTGTTCTCTCTATTGTTCTTTTCAGCCACACAAAAGAAAATAGCCACATAAAAGCATCACGGAATGGATGACATCAAAGAGAAAGAACAGTTACCTATTGTCCCTGTAGCCACATTTTTACTGTCCCGTGGGAGCGGATAGACAGACGGACGGAGACTATTTCTATATCCCCCGCAGCCTTTTTGGCAAAGGATAATATGGTTATGGTTCTTTTGCACTGCACTTCTATTCAATGAGATCTATCTACTTACACAAATTTTAGTTTCAAAGTTATGTCCAAGACAAGAAATCTGCAACGGACAGACCGACGGACGGTTCGACCGTCCGACCACCAGCTGACTTCAGGCCCCGTGTTCACAAAGATTTAATGATCAGGATCAAATTTAAAAACTCCAATTTTAAACTCTTCCTTGTTTATCCTCATAGATTAAATATCTAATATAAATTCAATAAAACTGGACTTGCAATAGCAAGTTTATGAATTTTTATAATAAATTAATTGTTATTTTTGCGAGATACGGGCATTTCACAGTTGATCCAAATATTGATCCGGTGCCTGATCCTAAAATTATCCTTATTTTGATCAATTTTTTTATTTGTTTTGTTGTTTGTTTATTTTATACCAAAATAGTTTGGTTTCTTTGCAAATCAGCAACTTCTTACATTTTGAATATTTACCATTTTATTCTAGCAAAAGACGATTAATTTTAGTAACATAAAACAATGAAAATAAAATCAGGATCACTTGATCCTGATCCTGATCTTTTCTTAGTGAGCACGAGGCCAGTATACCCCCTATAACTTCGTTTGTCGGGGGTATAAAAAAAGGAAGAGCAGCATTCAATGAACGCATTCCCCCCAACAAATCTCAGCATTACAGGACGACCGGCAAAGAGCCATGCAAGGCACCAGACTAGACAGGGCACACTGGCAATTCACTGGCTGGATGTCACTATTCAAATTCTTCAAAAAAGGAAATTATAGAAACTGACAAGGTCACTAAAGAAAATCATTGATTAAAATGCCTGCAAAAAGGATAAGGGTGTAGAGGATGGGGGCAGAGGAACAGGGGCGTGATCAAAATCCAATATTGAAAAAAAAATAAGGGAAAGGAATGAAACTTATCGTAGAAAACAAAAGCAAGGGGAGATACAAAAGTGTCACTTCAATTAATGTTCCATTTATATGTACAAAATTTAGCTTTAATAAGAAGCTTTTGTATCAGTATTGTTTGTTTTTTGTATATATGTAAGGATAGAAACTATTGTTTTGTGTCTATGTTTTAAACAAATGACGTTTAAGTGCACGAAACTCTAGATAATATATATATACATAGGAATGCCCTTTTTAAAACTTTCCATGCCTACAATAAAGTTTAACCTAGTTATCAAAATAAAGTACACAGAAAAATAGAATGATTTATTTTTAAAGATTCGAAATGATCATAGTCGCCAGTTTGTAAAATCAGTTGTAGGCATTAAAGATCTATTGGGCAATATATATACCAAGTTCAACAAGACAATTATTTGAGAGAAAAAACATTCAAGAAGCGATTAGAAGATTTGTAAAGATGATAATCTGAAAGCTTCTGACTTCTTTCTACTAAGTAAAAGTGAGCAAGTTTGGTATTATTGTATTATGCCTTGAGGAAGATAAACGTATTGTGGCATAATTAGAATTTGTTTTGTATCAAATAAAAAATTCTTACCTTTTAAATTGTCCTTTCCTGAAATTTAAAAGTAAAATACCAGGAATAGATATATTTGCAGTACGTTTGACTGATTTCAAAACTGTTTAAAAAATAAAATGGTATTATTACAATCTATAAAATAACAGATCAGTAAAAAAAGAACGATATAAGATTTTGACATGCCGAGTTACTGCTTGATATATGCTAATAACCATAAAATGTTATTTAAGACATAAGATGATACAGAAAAGAAAACATGTAATAACAAATGCTTTATTCAAAGAATTGATCATCGATCGACGAGTCCATATGTACACAGGTACCAACGGTAACATTTTTGCTTGAACCAATTTCCAAAGTGTGTGACCTGTCAATCAGATCAAATTGATAGATAATTGTTCGCAAATTTAATAAATCTACATATTTCATATACCTAGACATGGTTCTTGTTAGATACACAGACCGACATTTTGGGGGGGGGGGGTATGGAAAAAGTTATATGCTGTGTCAAATGAATTATTTCAATGATTTAAGCTTGGAAATATGCATCATATCACTGTGAAGATTTTTTCAAGACAATATGCCGTGAGCTATTTATTACGCTTCAGTGATGTTCGTTTCTAAGAATAGAAGACTGTCTCCTACATTTAGAGAGCAGACCGGTAGATTAGAAATATTGAAAGGTTTCCTTATTGCTTATGTATTTTATCGGCGACAAATTTCATTTTCCACCTGAATATATTACATTGTATTTTCATTTGACAAACATATGAAACGATTTAACTACAAATAACATAATTAACCTTTAGAAAAGCTGAAGGACATTTTACCATCTCTTGCATTAAGTGTGCTGAAATGCGTCGCTTGGTTATTCTTCCTTCAAAACTCCTTGGTTAATGTGTACGAAAGTTTGCGCTAGTGTTATTATTAAAGTTCTGAACTCCTAAATTAAAAGTCGTAATGCGAAATTTATAGGGAATAATCCACTCCTCTTCTCATACTTAGCGGAATAAACGTGATTTCAAGTTATGTTACCTGACAAACAGTAATTTAGACATGACTTAAACCGGTAAGTACGTAAAACGTGACTTTATAACGGATAAAAGAAAATATGCAGGACTAACAATTCAACTATCCAAAGTCGTCTGTTTAAAGTATGTTTAGACGACTTTTCGTCAGTAATTTAAAATTGAAACAGGAGGTTGTTTAGGATAAATTTTATTACCCATTTATTACATAGTAATTCACAATTGGTACTGTACTGTTCCTTTGATTATGTGAGATTAGCAAGGTCATGAGTGTTAGCTAGTTTACAATATTATTAAACGGGGACGTTTTAGTACCAAGGCATAGTAAATAACATAAAATTATCATAATCGTAATTAAATAACTTTTGTATTATTTCTATGAAGTTACAAATAGTTTGGCGTGCATTTACCTAAATAATGAAAACGTGTTAAGATAAACTGGATAAAATGTGTTTTATTTTGCATTCCCCCCCCCCCCCCATCTAGGAAATGTTCCTAACCTCAAGATTTTAAATTTTTTCTGTTTAGTATCACAGTCAAATCGGATAAAGGATTAAATCAGGTAAACTAAAACAATAAATTTATTTCATGTATTATCACGTGTTCTGACCTCTTTTAGACTCATAATTTACTTCGATTCCATATGTTAAATAAATCTCGTCAGTTTTGTATATTAATTATTTCAAGAAGAATTAAGTAGAGCTTTTTTCTTGATTATAAATATATTTAAACATTTTTTCAACAACTATCTCAATGATTTCCATTACGACGTGGTCAGAAGGGGGAATTCTTAAAGAAATCACGTTTTCTATATCTTTTGATGGCAATCTTGGCCACAAAGCTATTAAGACATTTTTTCCAGTAATCAAAACTTTGGATGAGTAAAGGATCTGAATCCTTCAACCGTTTCTTGATTTAGGTCTTAAATACACAGTGTTGCGCAATGCAAGTTGATATTTAGGGATGGAAATTTCCCGAAACTATCTAGTAAATAGATTTAATATCTATACTCTATATTATGACCGTGATAGTAAGAGCCTAATTGTTTAGACTTCTGTCTCTGTTTTAGAAAAAATTTAGTACACTAGAATCCCAAGTTAGAACCGTAATTGGTTAACATGTTCATACTTGTTTGCATAATCATCTAATCATATCAATTCTTTATCATACCGCGTGATTTAAACATTGCGTTGAAGTATCATTTTCCTCCGACTTCCCTTCACGGCGTGCACGTCGCTCTGAGGACATAGGTCACCCGTCACACCAGATGGGTGCGAAGTTAGGTCACTAAGCTGGTGGGAACTAATCAACGGCGAAGGATGTGGCCCTACAAAGAACTGCTGCTCCTGGAAGAGGTACTTTCCTCCTATTGTCTACCGCGTTTAAGATGCGAAGAACTGGGTCCTAGAGAAGATGAGAAGATCTCTACGACGAAAGACGGCTTGAGAAGACCTCCGTTGCGGCTCTACGAATTAATTTTTTCAGGGTTGTAGCAGGGGTCCAGGGGCAGATAGGGGTGAGGTGACCAAACACTGATACTGCCACCTGTGATGATACGTTTTATTGTAAATGTCTGCAAAATGTAGTAACATTGGCAAATAGTTGAACTTAAAGTCATCTTTGAAGGTCATATAATAGATGATCCGCTTTTTAAGTGTTTTATCAGCGACTTCAGAAGAAACTAGGTCCTGACGCGAGTAACGAAAAATATTCCACAACGAAAGCATTTGAAGGTTGCGCTTCGAAGATATGTTGCATTTCTCGGTCAGATGCGTCGCCTGATTTCATAGATGTGTTGCTTATGTTTTCAAGGTTCATAGATTTTCCTAAGAGTAACTTTTGTGTAAAAAGTGCTATAATGGTAAATATCTATTAGTATTGCTTTGCTTGTTTTATTTATTGAACGTTTAACAGTCATATTATGCAAAATAAACACATGTAATGCTTTTTGCTTTAATTTTAGTATAAGTAACATATTCCAAGACGAAATTCATTGCTAATGTTCTTTGATGTTGGAAATATGTACATATACAATTTACCACGTTTTTGTGTCGCCTCTACGGAGTAGTGGCGACATATAGGGATCACTTCTCCGTCTGTCCGTCTGTCTGTCTGTCCGTCTGTCCGTCCGTCCGTCACAAAACTTGTCCGGACTACTGCTCATAAACTACTGGTGCAATTTCATCCAAACTTTACAGGAATGATCAGTACCAAGTCTAGTTGTGTATATTGTCAGCATTTTCCGGTTCAGTGATTTTTGTCAGAGTTATGGCCCTTTAATAATTTTTAATTTTAAAGTTTCTCCGGACTACTTCTCTTATACCACTAATGCAATTTCAATGAAACTTTACAGGATTGATCTGTAGCTCAAGTCCTTGCGCATATTGCACGGGTTTTCCGGTTGAATGATTTTTGGCCGAGTTATGGCCCTTTGACAAAAATGTGTTTTTTTCTGTCGTTGCCAGATACACAAAAGCTTGTCCGGACTACTCCTCATAAACTACTGGTGCAATATCATCCAAACTTTACAGGAATGATCAGTACCAAGTCTAGTTGTGCATATTGTCAGCATTTTCCGGTTCAATGATTTTTGTCAGAGTTATGGCCCTTTAATAATTTTTATTTTTAAAGTTTGTCTGGACTACTTCTCTTAAACCACTAATGCAATTTCAATGAAACTTTACAGGATTGATCTGTAGCTCAAGTCCTTGCGCATATTGCACGGGTTTTCCGGTTGAATGATTTTTGGCCGAGTTATGGCCCTTTGATAAAAAGGTCTTTTTTTCTGTGTTACAAATTGCCAGATACGCAAAAGCTTGTCCGGACTACTCCTCAAAAACTACTGGTGCAATTTTATCCAAACTTTACAGGAATGATCAGTACCAAGTCTAGTTGTGCACTGTCCGTCTGTCTGTCTGTCTGTCTGTCACAAAATTTGTCCCAACATGAAATTGGCCATCATGAGGCGACACATGTGATTACTGATCGCTCTTGTTTTTATATTATAGGCTAGAAAGACTAAAAAGGTTGTTTGCTTATAAAAATGAGAAGGTTTATCAAAGAGTACGTGTATGTTGCTTGTCATAAACAGTTTTCACGAGGACGTAAATCAACGAAAACAATTTATATTTCAGTAGCCTGGCAATGCAGTCTGCCCTCATTGCAGTCTCATTCAAAAGTGTATTTCAAGCTGTAATAAGTCAAGGAGCATATGAGCACTCAGAGGACTAGCTTCCCTTCATGATTGAGTCAGAGGGGCTAATTAAGTGGCGTCTAGGCAAAGAGTGTAAGAACATTCGCAAAGTATTTGCCAGTGATATTGTCCCCAGTGATGTTGCTCCGAAGGCAGACACATTGACGATTGATGAAATGAATGGTAAATTATTAATTTCTATGTCTGCCTGAACCTGAGACAAGGAAGCCAAAAAGAAAAGAAACCAACATACCAAACTATAAAATGCCATCACGAGGCACCCAGCCAGTAAGACAGCTCCACAAAACAGATTCCGACATACGACATGCGCTTAATTATGAACAGTAGTTAAAAATAATTTGTAAACACGTGAATGTTGTATAATAGTATTAGTTAAACAAATTGCTGATCTGATGTAAGGGAGAATATAGAATGAATGTTTATCTCGTCAGCAACTTTTAACTGATTTTTAATAACACATTTTTTTCTTTATTTTTTCAGGATTATAGAAAACTATCAAGAGTATAATATAACGCCCTTCCATTGAAGCTCGATGAAAGGCGTGCTTATACAGATAACAAAAGCAATTAAAGAATATAATAATCCTTTGAGTTGCATTTTTATATATTTTAATTGCACATTATTCTCCAGAAATAAATACATATAATTTACTCTTAAAATTGCAAAAATTGTTTAAAGTGATTATATTTATACAGTAGTTATTTGGCATTTTGAATGGAGGTCAAAACACCACTGCGTTTACATTTTGCTATATTTATGACATATTATATCAGATCAAGCACTTCTCTGTTCAAATGATAAGCGCGTATCATGCTCCTGTTCTATTCTTCAAACATTACACATTTTAAAAGATTTTCGCCCTTTTTAGAGAAAATTATATATATTGGCTGTAAAAAGCCGCCCCGTACATTCAATCAAAGATGTTATATTTAGATCCTTAAAGATCGTTCAGGACGACATTATTGTTGTGCTTGTGATAATTTAGTTCTTTCTATTCGGGCTATTTTCTTGATGGGTGGTTCCAGTATTCCTCACTTGAATACTGTTGAATTACCCTTAGGATATGTGGCCTGCTTTTTAAATTTCTATTTTGACGTCTTATCGGTGATATGCAGGCTTCATAACCTCTAATCCCTTTTCAAAATTCCATTTTATTTAGTTCCGCCCATATTTTTCTCGTTTGAGGCACACGAATTTTTTTTTACCTGGTGACAAGATGACGCTTTTCACGGAATGACACTTACGTGTCACATTGAAGGTTCCATGATGACCGCCATAGGAACACATCTGTGGATGTTTCAAAATTCAAATTATACCAGTTCATGTTAACTTAAGCCGGTGCTAGGGGGTGTAGACGGTAGTTTGCACTTGACAGTACCGTCCATGAACAGGCTCATTCAAACCGAGCCTGCAACATTGTTAGTTTTAACGTGTTGGGCTTTCTTTAGGAATTCTTATTTTCTCTATTTCACATGCTTTCGTTGTGGAACATTTGTCGTTACTCGCGTCAGGACCAGTGAAAAAGTGGACGCTTTAGTCTCATTCTGCGTTGGAGAGTATTCTGTGTTATGTTTCTTCATCAGAGCTTGTACTCATTTTGGCCCCGAAATATGAAGAAATGATTAGTTAACTATAAACACATACCACACAATAAAAGGATAAGACGTTGTTATGAAAGTATAATATCTGAAATTGAAACTTTTTATTCATTGTTCCTACAGTTTCTTTAACTGTTTACTATAACTTTATATGTTATACCTTTATCAGTGATCAGACGTCGAGCAGTTCTAGCAGACATAGAAAAGATGTCCTTAAATTCCATGACTTCAGTTCAAGATTTCTGTCCAGACCATTTTACTGAATGTATTATGACAAGAAGGATATATCGTGTTTCATCATTCCACTTTTCGTATTTTATCTATTAGGTCGGCCATCCACAGATCGTCAGTTCCAGCACTAACGATATGGTTTCTCAGAAAGGGATTTCTCACAGGTTTGTGTAGACTATATGATTCCCGATTATGAAGAATTTTCCTGACTTTGTACATTACAATATCATATTTTCTACCAGTTTTTACAGCTTTGTATAACTTTTGAGGACCACTGAAACTCCCATCGAAATATAATTTTACATTGAATAATCTTCCCAAGGTGCAATGTCTTCACTGTTCTGTGTACAGTTAAATATGTCAAAACATACAAATAACATATGCTTTTAATCCATCTCCTCGACACTTTCTTTAGTACAATCATCGCTGTCTTCACTCTCTTCGTCAGATACTTCTGTTTCAAATAGTTCTTCAAAGATTTGCTTTGTTATCTTTAGTTGGCAAGCTCATGCGAAGTTTATGTATTTCTTCCACATGTGATTGGTGAGTGGAACTGGTCCTCAATGGAAACAAGTACATTTCAAGCAGCTGCTGATATTTTTTCAACAAGTTCGTTAAATTTATCCTCGTCAGCATTTTTTTCTTTTTGTAGGAGTCTCATTATATTCAGGAAACCAGCCACATTTCACATGTCTTTGTACATCATGCAGGGAATCAAATAATAATCCAAAATCATCACACGTTTTTCCAATTTTAGCCATATCTTCATTTATCTGTGATTTATCCCCGGTGTTAACTGCCTGAAATAAAGAATGATCTTTTGCATGTGTATGTATGTAGTTAATGCTTAATGAGGGTCCATCCGCCCGTAAGGGCACAAAATGCAGCTTTCACTGTCGAGTACGACCACGGACATGTCACCAGTCATATCCTAAAAGAGTTAACTTTAAAGCACAAAGTGGTGATAATTTACCTCCATACAATTTTCATGGGGTATTAGCCAAAGATATGCATTTTTAGCCAATAGTAGGTCACTGAACGGCGGTCAACGAGAACCTAAATGTACAGTTACCTGAGACAATATAAAAGGGTAGCCCTGAAAAAGGGCTGTGGGTGCCAGCAAATGGCCTGCCGTTCAAGTCGTCTAACCGTGCTAGGGGCTCACGCACCCTAGTACACGATCCTCGTCGACCATATGCCTACTTTGTATGGCCACTCCAGTCGGCATTCGTCAGGACACCGCCAGCTGATTCGCAGTTGTTGACGAAGTAGCAGTCCCGTTAATCGCTAACGGGTGCATAAATTTATAAGTTTACTGCCCGCCAAGCCGTTAATCTTCTGCCGATGTCGTGTGCCTTCTCAGCGACATGCACGCTCCAAGGGGAAGTGAGAAGTGATCTTTTGCTCGCGTATAGTTCAATTTTATAGGTGACTGCTCTGGTTCTTCAATTTGATTGGACAGTTTAGTCCTATTATCATCATCCCATTTAAAATCGCATTTCAACCTATCGACTTCTTTCGTGGAGACCTTCAGGTCAAGCAAAAGAAAACTGTGAGTGTTTAGTGGCTTTTTCGAAGGTTTTAATGAATTTCTCTGTATGACCAGGGTACATTTGTATGGCAAGTGTCATGATGGCTTGTCGATCTACTGGGCAGTTGAAAATTACAAGGTAATGACAATTTTGCCTTTGTGTAGGATCCTTGCTTCCAAACAAGTTCTGGTTAATTCAAATAACAGATATTGATCGGTGATGGGAACCCTCCGTGTAAAGATCTGTAATCCTTTATATTTAGCAGCTTCGCTAAACAGATCATCCAAAATAAATAAGTTGTTGACCCTTGGATCGAAGAAGTAGTCATCATGTAGATCAATTGGTATGCCTTGAATAAACTCTATGCCCGGAAAACGGAACTCTTAATTATTGAGAAGACAGGATGTCATCGTCGATTGAGCCACAAAATGTGCTGTATTTTTGACTTTATTCTTTTTGCGTGATTTTGTAGTGGTGTTTTTTTCACAACCTGGAAGAAAACAAATAAGCGGCATTCAGGATCAATAGGCAACAACTAATATAAATGCAAACATCATGCAAACGGATGATAAAGAATCATTGGTTTCGATTCAATTTCTGGATCCTCCTGTGTTGATTTTGATAGAAATCGTTGTTATATTCTCCTGTTGTTGCGGTGGCTTTGATATATTCCACTGTCCTTGTGGTACCGATGGTGCCCGTAGCGGCGGTGCCGGCGTGGAATACGCTTCATTAACTTCTTTATGTTTGCTGCGTCGCTGTCTTAACATGACATCTCTTCCAGAAAAGTCGACAATTTGGACACTTGATCATGTTGTCTCTCTTACGTTTTGTAAGAGAATGATCAGCTAAGGCTGTTTTATTTTAAATATATACTCGTCATTTTTCCATCAACCAATCAAATAAAACAAATAACACGTGTGTGCGTATCCGTATAACCATGGAATACTAATAAATACGTTTACCTTGAGGAATGGTTTCAATTTCAGATTGAGTAACGACGGAAAAGATCTAATTCTTCTGTCTGAAGATATAATAGTAAAAAAATAAACAAGGTAAGTTATGTTAAGTAGTCTCATCTGTTTCATTTTAGTCTCGCCTGCCAAATGTGTTGTTACTTAAAAATGTTTGTTTATACATATCTTAAAACTGTCTTTCACTTTCTTGCAAAATTATATATCTACTTTGAATTTTTTTAAACTGTCATTTCACTTTTTGACACTTCAATGTATTTTCAGTCAACAATCATGGATTACCAAGGTTAAGTGTATGAGGCCAGTTTCCCGAGACTGAGCAAGCCGCTACAGCGCAGACGGACTGAGAAACACTGGCAGTTGAGGTGTTCTAGTTGTAAGAAAACATTTGGGCGGAAGGACAATTAAAAATCGCATATGAAAAAACACAGCGACGAGAATACTCACCACTGTCCGGAATGTCTACATGTATTCATGAGGAAAGACGCGCTAGATGAACATTTTGCACAACACCATATTCAGAGTGTGATGCTGCAAGAAATATAGTTATTGCTGACGAAGTAGGTGTTGGTAGTGGCCGTAATCGACAAAGGCTTACATTAAAGGACAATGTAAATGCATTCTATGATATGGAGAATATAAATGAAAGGAGAGTTGAAAAGCTCTGATTTTATACAGCAGGTGTCAAGTGCTGTGTGGCAGCTGTAAAAAGATGCCCCGTACTTTACTTCAGTGTTGTTATATTTTTCTGGTCCTTCGGGATCATATATTCCAACACTTTTAAGGGTTGAAAATTGAGTACCACTCAAGCCGGTGCTAGCGGGCGTGAGGGATGTTGAACTTTTTCACTATCCCACATCTACTGACTCAATCAAACCGAGTCTGCAGGTTTCGTGTAATTTTGTTATGATTGGTGTTTCCGAGGGCTCACAGTTATTCCAGATATTTTTTTCAACATGACTGCGTCGTACTACAACATTAAAATCAGACTCTTAAGTGAGAGATTTGCCAAACTTTTTGACACTGAAAGTCATATTCCAATCTATTGTGAAAAGAATAACAGAAAGCGTTTTAGCTACAGATTTGGTTCGACTAACTCTGGACAATCCGGACCTGGATTATCCAATTGTGTTACAAGTCATGCTTAGATCAGCTTTGACAGTAGAGAGGATTCTGTCTGAATTGGATAGGGTTTTATGAACAGTCTGTTGTAGACGAAACATTTGGAATAGAGCTGGTGCATGTTGTTGACATGAGCGGCTCTGGATACAAAAGAATTATAGATATTACGCACATCCTGCAAAGTAAAAAAAAGTATAATAAAAATAAGGAACAAGGATGATCTTTGTTGTGCAAAAACTTGGATTACAGCCATATAGGACGGGTGGAAAAAACATCCACAGTGGATCAACATTCGCCTGTGGCATCAAATTCATGGATAACTTGCTAAAGAACTTCATAAAAAGGCGAATGTGCAACTTAGAAAGTGCGGAATAGCTTAAGTGAAAACATTTTAATCATCCCTGTTCAACTATCAAATTCATGTGTCAAAAAATAGATAAATACAGAATCCCTAAAGAAAGCCCAACACGGCAAAATTGAAAATGTTGCAGGCTCGGTTTGATTGAGCCTGTTCATTGACGGTACTGGAAAGTGCAAGTTACCGTCCACGCCACCTAGCAGAATTCAACATTTAAACATGAAATAGTAAAATTTTGAATTTAGAAACATCTGCAGATGTGTTCATACGGCGGTTATCATGGAACCTTCAATGTGACACTTCCGTGCCATTCCATGAAAAGCGGCGTATGGTCCCCAAGTAATAAAAAGCGTGTGCCCTAAACGAGAAAACAATGGGCTGAACTAAATAAAATGGAATTTTGAAAGGGGATCAGAGGTTATGAAGCCTGCGTATCACAGATAAGACGTCAAAAGACAAATTTAAAAAGCAGGCAACATATCCTAAGGGTGATTCAACATTATTCAAGTAGGAATATTGGAACCACCCAACTAGAAAATGCCGAAAAGTTGAAACTAAAAATACCACAAGCACAACAATAATGTCGTGCTGAACGATCTTCAAGGTCATTTTAACGCTATTGTGTACAAAGAACCTGAAGGTGGTGTGCCGCTATATATTTACGATCATGTTGCCATTTTGATGTAATCACATCAATGACCGGGTTTCTGATCAGGAGTTATTGTTGTGAAACATGTAAGAAAGAATACCAAACCAAAGAATGTCATGCCTGTTACAACCCACGTCACTTCTGTCGTAAGCTTCATACACTGGAAACTCTGTGAAACTTGCAACTGTAAATTTCTAAATCAAACCTGATTGCCTTTCACAAGAGCAAAACCGAAAGTGAAAAATAAACGTGCTAACAATAAAACAGATGTTAAGACTATTATCAATTGATCAACCTTCATATCATAGGAACCCTCATGTATGTGATAAAAACTACTGTAGTACTTGCAATGACTATGTAGATGACAAGCATTCATGTTACATACAACCAGTTGATGAAGAAGTTGGTATCCCATACGTTAAACATGCAAACAGGGAAAGGGGAACAACATATATACTCTTGACCTAGAATGTACTCAATCGCCTGGAGTGTAATTGAGGGTACTTACTTAGTGTAAATAATAGGTGTGTGAATTGTAAGACATCATGGTGTGGATCAATGGATCATAGGCCAAATTTATGTGTGGCGCTCAGGGTTTGTGGTGCTAGCATGTCATTTAAGCTTACTCCCTTTTTTGAATGTGCGACTTGTGGTCATAATGAAAGGGTATTTTCTGTCCTAATACGATAGAGTCCTTTTGCAAGTGGTTATTTACCGCAGAAAATAAAAAAGAACGTTACTGTAATATACCACAATTTTAAGGGTTATGATAGCTACATGATAATGAAATACTTGTACAACAATGCTATTTTGTCTGAAGTGATCACAGCGGGATTAAAATATATGTCCATTATTGTATCCGATCATTCGAATCAGATTCATTGACTCGCTGAATTTTATTCTAATGGCCCTTGCTGATATGCCAAAATCATTTGGAGAAACATAACTCGCCAAAGGTTATTTCCCCATCTATATAACGCGTCAGATAAACAATCGTCTGTGCACGACCATTTGCCTGATATGAAGTACTATAATCCTGACGGTATGAAAATCTGGAAACAAAGTGATCCCTCGGAAGCATTAATAACAACAAAATTACATAAGAATTGCAGACTCGGTTTGATTGAGTCTGTACATGAGGGATAATGAATAAGTGCAACATCCCTCACGCCCCCTAGCACCGGCTTGAGCGGTACTCAGTTCTCAACACTTAAGGCTTTTATAGATTGGTACAAGGCAAACCGTTACCGGTTTAAACCTTTTGAATTGCAACATTAGCTTTTACGTTACTTTCGATCTGGTGTGAATATTCTTCGGAAATGCTCCCTTAAATTTAGGACACTATTCAAAGACCTTACCAAAAGTGAAGGCAATGATTGAATAGATCCTTTTGAGAAATGCATCACAATTGCTTTCGCCTGCAATCTTGTATATAGGATGCTTTTCCTAGATCACGAGACTATTGGCATCATCCCATCTCATGGTTAAATACCCGAGGCAAAGAAATCGGTAATGGCCTATCACTGGCTCTCTTACTTAGCATTTAGAAGGCAAATTTACATACAGCATGAAGAAATCAGGCAGAAAAGCAAATAGAACGTTGATGGATGTTATGAAACAAATGATGGACAGATTGTTGTTTTGTTTTTTTTGGCATGGTTGTCCATCATGTTTTCTAAAAGTGCCAGAAACCCCGTCAATGGACTATCTATGACTGAGCTATATAATAATACCGTTCGAAAACAAAAACACCTTGAATCAGAAGGATATATTTATGAATGCATCAGGGAATGTGATTTCAAAAAACACTACGAGAGATTACATTTAATCTTTAGAGTATGCATTATCGTTAGAACAAAGAAATGAATTGAATGGGGCGGACAGAAGCATTTCAAATGTATGCAGAGTCCACAGCAGAAAAGCACATTGAATACTTTGACGTAACCTCCATATATCCTTTAATTAATAAATCGGAAAAAATGCCCGTTGGGCATCCGAAGATAAGTTCGTTGATATAAACAATTATGAAGGTTTTATAAAATGTAAGATTGCACCTCTGAGAAAATTGTATACACCTCTTTTGCCCACAAAATACAATGGAAAACTAAGTCTCTGTCGTACATGCAGCGAAGCTGACGAAAATGGCAAGTGTGAGCACACTGATAATAATAGAGCAATTACTGGGACTAGGGTCACTGACGAAGTGAAAATGGCATTAAGCGAAGGTTATAAGTTATTAAAAGTTTTCGATGTCTGGCATTTCAATGAAATGGCTCAATATGATCTCAGAACCTAAACAGATGGCCTTTTTACTGAGTATGTAAACACATTTCTAAAGGCCAAACAAGAAGCAAGTGTAATACAGAATCAGACAAGCAAAAGTATTATATTTATCAGTATTTTGAAAGGGAAGACATCTGCTTGAGTACGATAAAATTGAAGAAAACCTTGGTCTGAGATTGCTGGCCAAAATTATTCTAAACTCATTTTGGGGAAATTTGGCCAAAGATCAAATTTGACTCAGACAACCTCATTTACGATCCAGTTCAGCGCATTGACATGATGACTTCAGACAAAAAAGAAATCAAAAATGTGCTTTTTAAAAACGACGAAGCTTTGCAACTGGGCTTATTCTAACGAATTCATAGACGCTTCATATAAAACCAACGTAATTATTGCCGCTTATACGACAGCCCAAGCCAGTTTAAAACTGTACAGTTATCTAAAGCCACTAGGCGAAAGGGTTCTTTACTGTGATACTTATTCTGTGGTGTTCATCTCTGCACAGGGTGGGTGGGATCCCCAATTAGCTGACTTTCTTGTAGATTTACCTGACGAAGTTCCAAACAATCAAATAACAAAAAATATGACGGGAGGGTCTAAAAATTATGCATATTGTCAAACAAAACCCAATTAAAAAGGTTAATCTTTAATTTGTAAAGAACGTGGTTTTACTCTTATTTTCAAAATAGAACTTCCCTACATTAAATGAAATGAATGATTACAGGAAAGAAGCAGAACGCCTGTCTGAAGGTTGTAGATGAAAATAAAATAGCCAGAAATACCACTACATGTAACGTCATTACAAAAAGTGAAACCACAGACTATTAAATAGTTTTGTCAAGAGATTAATCAACTATTGTGAACTTTAAATGCTCTAATCTGACCCACGTGGGTCAAGTTGTGAAACCACCATTTTATTGTTTATAAGGAGAGACGTTTTGTTCCTGTGACTGCTTAGTGTATTATTGCGAGGATAGAAAACTTCAAAACGAAAAATAAAAATTGTGCCTGTGTCTCCCTTTAAAGCTTAGAAAAGATGTTTCGTTTTTATTTATAATCTATTAAACAGGTTTTACGGCGATAACTGCTGATATGAAAACGTTTGACTAATTTTGTATCACTCAATGGTAACAAAATCTTATCTGATAATAGCGAATGTATTTAATTTTTTGTAAATACATAATTTCTCTTTTATAAATATATTTATCTAATAGCAGAGTAGTTTTTGGAAATCCCCCTCCCTAAATATAGGCTGGTATTGCGCAGCACTGTGTAATTAAGACCTAAATCACGATACGGTTGAATGATTCAGATCTGTTACTGATCCAAAGTAACCCTTTTGTACGGTGGCACAAAGGTGACATGTGTGTGGTTTTATTAAGTCGTGGCCACGAGATAGCTAAGTCGTGGCCACGAGATACTATGTCGTGGTCACGAGATACTATGTCGTGGCCACGAGTTACTAAGTCGTGGCCACGATAAAGCTATGTCGTGGCCACGAGATACTATGTCGTGGCCACAAGTTACTAAGTCATGGCCACGAGATTCTATGTCGTGGCTACGAGATAGCTAAGTCGTGGCCACGAGATACTATGTCGTGGCCACGAGTTACTAACTCGTGGGAACGAGATAGATAAGTCGTGGCCACGAGATAATTAACCAATCAGAATACACTATATATATTATAAATGGTGTAATGTGATTGGTTATTTATCTCGTGGCCACGAGATACTATGTCGTGGTCACGAGATACTATGTCGTGGCCACGAGTTACTAAGTCGTGGCCACGATATAGCTATGTCGTGGCCACGAGATACTATGTCGTGGCCACAAGTTACTAAGTTGTGGCCACGAGATACTATGTCGTGGCCACGAGTTACTAAGTCGTGGCCACGAGATAGCTAAGTCGTGGCCACGAGATACTATGTCGTGGCCACGAGTTACTAACTCGTGGGAACGAGATAGATAAGTCATGGCCACGAGATAATTAACCAACAAATACACTATATATTATTATATTTTAATTTAATAGATTTATTTTTACTGCGCTTTAATTTAAAAATAATTAGAAATTTTATTGAACTTGTCTTTAGGATCATAATTAGAATCATTTTCCAAGGGGCCCATAAACATAATTTTTCATACCTTTTGTTGGGCATTTTGTATCGAATTGGTCATTTTTGACTATACGGCCTTTTAAATCTGTTTATACGATACATGAAAGGAATAACCCTGGTTTATTTTTTGAAGGGTCTTTCCCCTGGACAGTAGATCTTGTCTGTGATAATTTAGAAGGATAAACCTGGTTTAAAAAAAAAAAAAAGATTTTTGACCTGTCAGTAGATGACATCTGATAAAGGGAAATAAAAGTTTCCCCTAAACTTTATATAAATCCGCACACGTGGGGTATGATCATGAGGCGTGAAATCTATTTTTAAACATTGCCTTTTTTACTGAATTATTTTTAGATTTGGACTTTCCATATTTTGTTACTAAAATTAGCTCCCTTTTAAAGCGAATATTATGGAATTCTAATGCATGACAGTTCTGCAGCACTATATACCTTAATATATAAAAACCGCACACGTGCGGTATGATAAGTGAGGCATGAAATCTATTTTTAAACATTGGGTTTTTAAAGCGAATATTATGGAATTTCAATATATAATTA